>NC_092173.1:44613385-44758385 GCF_045791955.1 Oncorhynchus clarkii lewisi | reverse complement strand
GGTGGTAGGAGGGTTCTGTAAGGAAGGGGGAGGATGGTAGGAGGGTTCTGTAAGGAAGGGGGAGGATGGTAGGAGGGTTCTGTAAGGGAGGGGGAGGATGGTAGGAGGGTTCTGTAAGGGAGGGGGAGGATGGTAGGAGGGTTCTGTAAGGGAGGGGGAGGATGGTAGGAGGGTTCTGTAAGGGAGGGGAGGAGGAGGGTGGTAGGAGGGTTCTGTGGGGGAGGAAGAGGGGGGTGGTAGGAGGGTTCTGTAAGGGAGGGGAAGGAGGAGAAGGTGGGGAGGATGTGGAGTGGGTTCTGTAAGGGAGGATGAGGAGTGGGTTCTGTAAGGGAGGGTGAGGAGTGGATTCTGTAAGGGAGGATGAGGAGTGGATTCTGTAAGGGAGCATGTGGAGTGGGTTCTGTAAGGGAGGGTGAGGAGTGGGTTCTGTAAGGGAGGATGAGGAGTGGGTTCTGTAAGGGAGGGTGAGGAGTGGATTCTGTAAGGGAGGATGAGGAGTGGATTCTGTAAGGGAGCATGTGGAGTGGGTTCTGTAAGGGAGGGTTCTGTTATGGCTTCGTCCAGGGCACATAGGGTGTCATTTGGGACTGAACGTCTCTCTCACTGTGAGGCTAATCAGATGTGTTCTGAGAACGCCCATCCTGCTCAGAACACACTAGAACACTCTGGAACACTGCTGAACATTCTGTCGCCACAGACTTAATGGAGGCATCAGCGCTTCTCAGAACAGGGGACTGTCTGTGTCTGAGTCCTCCAAGTCTCTCTTGCTCTCGCTCACTCTCACTCTCTGTTAGTCTCTCTCCTCTCTCTCTCTCCTCTCTCTCTCCTCTCTCGCCTCTCTCTCTCTCTACCTCTCTCTCTACCTCTCTCTCTCTCCTCTCTCTCTCTCTCTCTCTCTCTCTACCTCTCTCTCTCTCTCTCTACCTCTCTCTCTCTCTCTACCTCTCTCTCTCTCTCTGTCTCTGTCTCTGTCTCTGTCTCTGTCTCTCTCTCTCTCTCTCTCTCTCTCTCTCTCTCTCTCAATTCAATTTAATTCAATTCAATTCAAGAGCTTTATTTGCATGGGAAACATGTGTTAACATGCCAAAGCAAGTGAGGTAGATAATATATAAAGTGAAATAAACAATACAAATTAACAATAAACATTACACATACAGAAGTTTCAAAACAGTAAAGACATTACAAATGTTATATATATATATATAAGTATATATATACAGTGTTGTAACAATGTACAGATGGTTAAAGTACACAAGGGAAAAATAAATAAGCATAAATATGGGTTGTATTTACAATGGTGTTTGTTCTTCACTGGTTGCCCTTTTCTCGTGGCAACAGGTCACAAATCTTGCTGCTGTGATTTCACATTGGAATTTCACCCAGTAGATATGGGAGTTTATCAAAATTGGATTTGTTTTTGAATTCTTTGTGTATCTGTGTAATCTGAGGGAAATATGTCTCTCTAATATGGTCATACATTGGGCAGGAGGTTAGGAAGTGCAGCTCAGTTTCCACCTCATTTTGTGGGCAGTGAGCACATAGCCTGTCTTCTCTTGAGAGCCATGTCTGCCTACGGCGGCCTTTCTCAATAGCAAGGCTATACTCATTAAGTCTGTACATAGTCAAAGCTTTCCTTAATTTTGGGTCAGTCACAGTGGTCAGGTATTCTGCCACTGTGTACTCTCTGTTTAGGGACAAATAGCATTCTAGTTTGTTCTGTGTTTTTGTTAATTCTTTCCAATGTGTCAAGTAATTATCTTTTTGTTTTCTCATGATTTGGTTGGGTCTAATTGTGCTGCTGTCCTGGGGCTCTGTGGGGTCTGTTTGTTTTTGTGAACAGTACTGTCCCAACAGAGTACTGTCCCAACAGAGTACTGTCCCAACAGAGTACTGTCCCAACAGAGTACTGGCCCAACAGAGTACTGTCCTAACAGAGTATACTGTCCTAACAGAGTATTGTCCTAACAGAGTACTGTCCTAACAGAGTATACTGTCCTAACAGAGTATACTGTCCTAACAGAGTACTGACCTAACAGAGTACTGTCCTAACAGAGTACTGTCCTAACAGAGTACTGTCCTAACAGAGTATACTGTCCTAACAGAGTATACTGTCCTAACAGAGTATTGTCCTAACAGAGTACTGTCCTAACAGAGTATACTGTCCTAACAGAGTATACTGTCCTAACAGAGTATTGTCCTAACAGAGTATTGTCCTAACAGAGTACTGTCCTAACAGAGTATACTGTCCTAACAGAGTATTGTCCTAACAGAGTACTGTCCTAACAGAGTATACTGTCCTAACAGAGTATACTGTCCTAACAGAGTATACTGTCCTAACAGAGTATACTGTCCTAACAGAGTATACTGTCCCAACAGAGTACTGTCCCAACAGAGTACTGTCCTAACAGAGTACTGTCCTAACAGGATATACTGTCCTAACAGAGTACTGGCCTAACAGGACTACCTACTCTGTTAGGTCTGGACTTAGAAATGTCCAGAAAAGCAAAAATGTTTGTCCATTAAAATAACTAAATAAATAAAATTGTAAATAGATAAAATTGTTCAGAAACAGAAGACAGACACTGGACAGAGGATCTCTGCCTAGAAGGCCAGCATCCCGGAGTCGCCTCTTCACTGCTGACGTTGAGACTGGTGTTTTGCGGGTACTATTTAATGAAGCTGCTTCTCAAACTAGACACTCTAATGTACTTGTCCTCTTGCTCAGTTGTGCACCGGGGCCTCCCACTCCTCTTTCTATTCTGGTTAGTGGCAGTTTGCTCTGTTCTGTGAAGGGCGTAGTACACTGTGAAGGGAGTAGGACACAAGATCTTCAGTTAAGAAATTTTATTTATTTAGTTATTTTAATGGACAAACATTTTTGCTTTTCTGGACATTTCTAAGTCCAGACCTAACAGAGTAGGTAGTCCTGTTAGGCCAGTTCTCTGTTAGGCAATTTCTCTTATGGAATAGCCTTCATTTCTCAGAACAAGAATAGACTGACAAGTTTCAAAAGAAAGGTCTTTGTTTCTGGCCATTTTGAGCCTGTAATCGAACCCATAAATGCTGATGCTCCAGATACTCAACTAGTCTAAAGAAGGCCAGTTTTATTGCTTCTTTAATCCAAACAGTTTTCAACTGTGCTAACATAATTGCAAAATGGTTTTCTAATGATTAGTTAGCCTTTTAAAATGATGAACTTGGATTAACTAACACAACGTGCCATTGGAACACAGCAGTGATGGTTGCTGATAATGGGCCTATGTACAGTTGAAGTCGGAAGTTAACATGCACTTAGGTTGGAGTCATTAAAACTTGTTTTTCAACCACTCCACAAATTTCTTGTTACTTTGTGCATGACACAGGTCATTTTTCCAACAATTGTTTACAGACAGATTATTTCACTTATAATTCACTGTATCACAATTCCAGTGGGTCAGAAGTTTACATACACTAAGTTGACTGTGCCTTTAATAAACAGCTTGGAAAATTCCAGAAAATGATGTCATGGCTTTAGAAGCTTCTGATAGGCTATTTGACATCATTGAGTCAATAAGGAGTGTACCTGTGGATGTATTTCGAGGCCTACCTTCAAACTCGGTGCCTCTTTGCTTGACATCATGGGAAAATCAAAAGAAATCAGCCAAGACCAGAACAAGTCTGGTTCATCCCTGGGAGCAATTTCTAAACGCTTGAAGGTGCCATGTTCATCTGTACGAACAATAGCACGCAAGTAGAAACACCATGGGACCACGCAGCCGTCATACCGCTCAGGAAAGAGACACGTTCTGTCTCCTAGAGATGAACGTACTTTGGTGCGAAAAGTGCAAATCAATCCCAGAACAACAGCAAAGGACCTTGTGAAGATGCTGCAGGAAACAGGTACAAAAGTCTCTATATCCACAGTAAAACGAGTCCTATATTGACATAACCTGAAAGGCCCCTCAGCAAGGAAGAAGTCACTGCTTCAAAATCGCCATAAAAAAGCCAGACTACGGTTTGCAACTGCACATGGGGAAAAAGGTTGTACTTTTTAGAGAAATGTCCTCTGGTCTGATGAAACAAAAATAGAACTGTTTGGCCATAATGACCATCGTTATGTTTGGAGGAGAAAGGGGGATGCTTGCAAGCCGAAGAACACCATCCCAACCGTGAAGCACAGGGATGGCAGCATCATGTTGTGGGGGTGCTTTTCTGCAGGAAGGCCTGGTGCACTTTACAAAATAGATGGCATCGTGAGGAAGGAAAATTATGTGGATATATTGAAGCAACATCTCAAGATGTCAGTTAAAGCAAGTTAAAGCTTGGTTGCAAATGCGTCTTCCAAATGGACAATGACCCCAAGCATACTTCCAAAGTTGTGGAAAAATGACTTAAGGACAACAATGTCAAGGTATTGGAGTGGCCATCACAAAGCCCTGACCTGAATCTTATAGAAAATGTGTGGGCAGAACTGAATAAGCGAGCAAGGAGGCCTACAAACATGACTCGGTTACACCCGCTCTGTCAGGAGGAAATGGGCCAAAATTCACCCAACTTATTGCGGGAAGCTTGTGGAAGGCCACCTGAAAGGTTTGACCCAAGTTAAACAATTTAAAGGCAATGCTACCAAATACTAATTGAGTTTATGTAAACAATAATGAACAATAATCTAGATTGTATTTTTGATCTATTTGAAGGGACATAAAAGAAATGTGCTTTTTTTTCAAAAAACAGTTTCTAAGTGACCCCAAACTTGTTTCGTACAATGTGTGTAAATGCATTAAAATATATACGTTTAAAAAGCCATAACAAAGCCTAATCCTGTGTACTTTGACCCATCCAGGTACGTAGGGGACATGTTAGCGTGGCTGCACCAAGCCACCGCATCGGAGAAGGAGCACCTGGAGGCCCTGCTGAAACAGGTCACAGCACGAGGTAACCTAAAACCCTCACACAATCCCTATGGCAACGAATGACCGCTTGATCTCTTCTAATCCTAACCTTTGTGCAGGTAGTTAATTAATTATCTCGTGTGTCTTGTCTGCGTCTGACTGACTGCCTTCCCTTTAGCACCAGGAGTGGATGAGACCATGCAAGAGGTGGTGGGACACATCACTGAGGGAGTCTGCAGACCTCTTAAAGTAAGACCCTCCAACCCAGTGTCTTTGTTGTGTGTACATTTCCGTTTTTTCAGTCGACTGTATTTGACTGTAGAACTAATAAAATGAAGAAATACTACTGGAAAGACTGACTGTCCTGGGATAAATACTACTGGAAAGACTGACTGTCCTGGGATAAATACTACTGGAAAGAAATTATGCCCTGGGATAAATACTACTGGAAAGACTGACTGTCCTGGGATAAATACTACTGGATAGACCAACTGTCCTGGGATAAATACTACTGGAAAGAAATTATGTCCTGGGATAAATACTACTGGAAAGACTGACTGTCCTGGGATAAATACTACTGGATAGACCAACTGTCCTGGGATAAATACTACTGGATAGACTGACTGTCCTGGGATAAATACTACTGGAAAGACTGACTGTCCTGGGATAAATACTACTGGATAGACTGACTGTCCTGGGATAAATACTACTGGAAAGACATTCTGTCCTGGGATAAATACTACTGGAAAGACTGACTGTCCTGGGATAAATACTACTGGAAAGACATTCTGTCCTGGGATAAATACTACTGGATAGACTGACTGTCCTGGGATAAATACTACTGGGTAGACTGACTGTCCTGGGATAAATACTACTGGAAAGACATTCTGTCCTGGGATAAATACTACTGGAAAGACTGACTGTCCTGGGATAAATACTACTGGAAAGACATTCTGTCCTGGGATAAATACTACTGGAAAGACATTCTGTCCTGGGATAAATACTACTGGAAAGACTGACTGTCCTGGGATAAATACTACTGGATAAACTGACTGTCCTGGGATAAATACTACTGGATAGACTGACTGTCCTGGGATAAATACTACTGGATAGACATTCTGTCCTGGGATAAATATTACTGGATAGACTGACTGTCCTGGGATAAATACTACTGGATATACTGACTGTCCTGGGATAAATACTACTGGATAGACTGACTGTCCTGGGATAAATACTACTGGATAGACATTCTGTCCTGGGATAAATACTACTGGAAAGACTGACTGTCCTGGGATAAATACTACTGGATAGACTGACTGTCCTGGGATAAATACTACTGGAAAGACATTCTGTCCTGGGATAAATACTACTGGAAAGACTGACTGTCCTGGGATAAATACTACTGGATAGACCAACTGCCCTGGGATAAATACTACTGGATAGACTGACTGTCCTGGGATAAATACTACTGGATAGACTGACTGTCCTGGGATAAATACTACTGGAAAGACATTCTCTCCTGGGATAAATACTACTGGAAAGACTGACTGTCCTGGGATAAATACTACTGGAAAGACTGACTGTCCTGGGATAAATACTACTGGATAGACATTCTGTCCTGGGATAAATACTACTGGATAGACTGACTGTCCTGGGATAAATACTACTGGATAGACTGACTGTCCTGGGATAAATACTACTGGATAGACTGACTGTCCTGGGATAAATACTACTGGATAGACTGACTGTCCTGGGATAAATACTACTGGATAGACATTCTGTCCTGGGATAAATACTACTGGATAGACTGACTGTCCTGGGATAAATACTACTGGATAGACTGACTGTCCTGGGATAAATACTACTGGAAAGACATTCTGTCCTGGGATAAATACTACTGGAAAGACTGACTGTCCTGGGATAAATACTACTGGATAGACCAACTGTCCTGGGATAAATACTACTGGATAGACTGACTGTCCTGGGATAAATACTACTGGATAGACTGACTGTCCTGGGATAAATACTACTGGAAAGACATTCTGTCCTGGGATAAATACTACTGGAAAGACTGACTGTCCTGGGATAAATACTACTGGAAAGACTGACTGTCCTGGGATAAATACTACTGGATATACATTCTGTCCTGGGATAAATACTACTGGATAGACTGACTGTCCTGGGATAAATACTACTGGATAGACTGACTGTCCTGGGATAAATACTACTGGATAGACTGACTGTCCTGGGATAAATACTACTGGATACACATTCTGTCCTGGGATAAATACTACTGGATAGACTGACTGTCCTGGGATAAATACTACTGGATAGACTGACTGTCCTGGGATAAATACTACTGGAAAGACATTCTGTCCTGGGATAAATACTACTGGAAAGACTGACTGTCCTGGGATAAATACTACTGGATAGACCAACTGTCCTGGGATAAATACTACTGGATAGACTGACTGTCCTGGGATAAATACTACTGGATAGACTGACTGTCCTGGGATAAATACTACTGGATAGACTGACTGTCCTGGGATAAATACTACTGGATAGACTGACTGTCCTGGGATAAATACTAAATATAAAATGGCTTCTCTTTCAGGTGCGTCTGGAGCAGGGAATCTTGGCTGAGCCGGGTTCTGTTCTACTCTACAAGCTGTCCAACCTGCTTAAGTTCTACCACCACACCATCAGGTAGGTAGTACCCTGACCTCTGAACCTGACCCCTGACCCTAACCCTCAAGGCACTACAGAGGGTAGTGCGTACGGCAAAGTACATCACTAAGGCTAAGCTGCCTGCCATCCAGGACCTCTACACCAGGCGGTGTCAGAGGAAGGCCCTAAAAATTGTCAAAGTCCCCAGCCACCCCAGTCATAGACTGTTCTCTCTACTACCGCATGGCAAGTGGTAATGGAGTGCCAAGTCTAGGACAAAAAGGCTTTTCAACAGTTTTTACCCCCGAGCCATAAGACTCCTGAACAGGTAATCAAATGGCTACCAGGACTATTTGCATTGTGTGCCCCCCCAACCCCTCTGTTTACGCTGCTGCTACTCTCTGTTCATCATATATGCATAGTCACTTTAACTATACATTCATGTACATACTACCTCAAATGGCCCGACCACCCAGTGCTACCGCACATTGGCTAACCGGGCTATCTGCATTGTGTCCCACCACCCACCAACCCCTCTTTAACACTACTGCTACTCTCTGTTCATCATATATGCATAGTCACTTTAACCATATCTACATGTACATACTACCTCAATCAGCCAGACTAACCGGTGTCTGTATATAGCTACATGTACATACTACCTCAATCAGCCAGACTAACCGGTGTCTGTATATAGCTACATGTACATACTACCTCAATCAGCCAGACTAACCGGTGTCTGTATATACCTACATGTACATACTACCTCAATCAGCCTGACTAACCGGTGTCTGTATATACCTACATGTACATACTACCTCAATCAGCCAGACTAACCGGTGTCTGTATATACCTACATGTACATACTACCTCAATCAGCCAGACTAACCGGTGTCTGTATATACCTACATGTACATACTACCTCAATCAGCCTGACTAACAGGTGTCTGTATATATCTACATGTACATACTACCTCAATTAGCCTCGCTACTTTTATATCCTGTCTTCTTACTGTTGTTTTATTTCTTTACCTATCCATTGTTCACCTAATACATTTTTTACACTATTGGTTAGAGCCTGTAAGTAAGCATTTCACTGTGAGGTCTACTACACCTGTTGTATTCAGCATTTCACTGTAAGGTCTACTACACCTGTTGTATTCAGCATTTCACTGTGAGGTCTACTACACCTGTTGTATTCAGCATTTCACTGTGAGGTCTACTACACCTGTTGTATTCAGCATTTCACTGTAAGGTCTACTACACCTGTTGTATTCAGCATTTCACTGTAAGGTCTACTACACCTGTTGTATTCAGCATTTCACTGTAAGGTCTACTACACCTGTTGTATTCAGCATTTCACTGTAAGGTCTACTACACCTGTTGTATTCAGCATTTCACTGTAAGGTCTACTACACCTGTTGTATTCAGCATTTCACTGTAAGGTCTACTACACCTGTTGTATTCAGCATTTCACTGTAAGGTCTACTACACCTTTTGTATTCAGCATTTCACTGTAAGGTCTACTACACCTAATTTAGAGTTCACTGTTCAATGATGCCCTCTCTGTCTCTCTCTCTCTCTCTCTCTCTCTCTCTCTCTCTCTCTCTGTCTCTGTCTCTCTGTCTCTCTCTCTCTCTCTCTCTCTCTCTGTCTCTGTGTCTCTGTCTCTCTGTCTCTATCTCTCTCTCTCTATCTGTCTGTCTCTCTCTCTCTGTCTCTATCTCTCTCTCTCTGTCTGTCTCTCTGTCTCTGTCTCTGTCTCTGTGTCTCTCTGTCTCTCTGTCTCTATCTCTCTCTCTCTATCTGTCTGTCTCTCTGTCTCTATCTCTCTCTATCTGTCTGTCTCTCTGTCTCTGTCTCTCTGTCTCTCTGTCTCTCTGTCTCTGTCTCTCTCTGTCTCTCTCTCTCTCATATAGTTGTATCGTGGGCACCAGTGTAGCCTCCCTGCTGATGACCATCGAAGAGATGCACATCCTAAGCAAGAAGATGTTTTTCAACAGTCTCAGTCTCCACGCGAGCAGGCTCATGGACAAGGTAGGTGTTGTTGTCTTTAGTAAACTAAACATCACTTTGTTGATGACCTCATATAGAGCTTCTATTTTGTTGCTCTGATTGGACACGGCTATCACAGTATTTTGTTGTATGCATACGATCAGTGAGCATGTACAGAGATGAACAGTTTGTACACTGAACAATGGTATACACGAAACATGTAAAGAGTTGGATTCATGAGCTGAAAAAAAACATCCCAGAAATATTCTATCCACACAGAAAATGTTTTTTTCTCTCCAATTTTGTGTACAAATTTGTTTACATCCCTGTTAGTGAGCATTTCTCCTTTGTCAAGATAATCCACCTGACAGGTGTGGTGTATCAAGAAGCTGATTGAACAGCATGATCATTACACAGGTGCACCTTGTGCTGGGGGGACAATAAAAGGCCACTTTAAAATATGCAGTTTTGTCACACAACACAATGTCACAGATGTCTCAAGTTTTGAGGGAGCCTGCTACTGGCATGCTGACTACAGGCATGTCCTTCAGAGCTGTTACCAGATAATTGAATGTTCATTGATTCATAAGCCAACCCCCCAACGTCTTTTTAAAGAATTTCGCAGTACGTCCAACCGGCCTCACGACCGCAGACCTGGGTCGGGAGGGGGGGGGGGGATTTCTGTCTGTAATAAAGCTCTTTCTTGGGGGGAAAACTAATTCTGATTGGCTGGGCCTTGCGCCACACTGGCTGGGTCTGGATCCCCAGGGGCTGGGTCTGGCTGGGTCTGGATCCCCACTGGCTGGGTCTGGATCCCCACTGGCTGGGTCTGGATCCCCACTGGCTGGGTCTGGCTCTCCAGTGGCTGGGTCTGGATCCCCACTGGCTGGGTCTGGATCCCCACTGGCTGGGTCTGGCTCCCCACTGGCTGGGTCTGGATCCCCACTGGCTGGGTCTGGATCCCCACTGGCTGGGTCTGGATCCCCACTTGCTGGGTCTGGCCCCCCCAGTGGCTGGGTCTGGCCCCCCCAGTGGCTGGGTCTGGCCCCCCCAGTGGCTGGGTCTGGCCCCCCCAGTGGCTGGGTCTGGCCCCCCCAGTGGCTGGGTCTGGCCCCCCCTGTGGCTGGGTCTGGCCCCCCCAGTGGCTGGGTCTGGCCCCCCCAGTGGCTGGGTCTGGCCCCCCCAGTGGCTGGGTCTGGCCCCCCCAGTGGCTGGGTCTGGCCCCCCAGTGGGTGGCCCCCCAGTGGGTGGGTCTGGCCCCCCAGTGGGTGGGTCTAGTTCTGGGTCTGGGTCTGGCCCCCCAGTGGCTGGGCCTGGCTCCCCAGAGGCTGGTTCTGGCTCCCCAGTGGGTGGGTCTGGTTCTGGGTCTGGCTCCCCAGTGGCTGGTTCTGGTTCTGGGTCTGGGTCTGGCTCCCCAAGTTCTGGTTCTGGGTCTGGTTCTGGGTCTGGCTCCCCAGGTTCTGGTTCTGGGTCTGGTTCTGGGTCTGGCTCCCCAGGTTCTGGTTCTGGGTCTGGTTCTGGGTCTGGCTCCCCAGGTTCTGGTTCTGGGTCTGGCTCCCCAGGTTCTGGGTCTGGTTCTGGGTCTGGCTCCCCAGGTTCTGGTTCTGGGTCTGGTTCTGGGTCTGACTCCCCAGGTTCTGGTTCTGGGTCTGGCTCCCCAGGTTCTGGTTCTGGGTCTGGTTCTGGGTCTGACTCCCCAGGTTCTGGTTCTGGGTCTGGCTCCCCAGGTTCTGGCCTATTGACTGATTTCGTTATATGAACTGTAAAATCTTTCACTTTTATTCATTTTATATTTGATATTTTTCTTCAGTATAGAAGTGACTTACCTCGTCCTGTGTACATGCTGTGTACATGCTGTGTACATGCTGTGTACATGCTGTGTACATGCATGATGGTCCAACTTCCACATTTTCTATTTAGACAACAAAAAAGTGTTTGAAATGTTCCTGTGCCCAAGCTAATGACATGCTGGTGCAGTAGTAGTTCAATAGGATATGAAGAAACATGTTGTTTTCTCAACCCTCACAGACAACAGGCCTACTCCTGTAAGACATGCAGACCTAAACGGGTCCCTAATTCACTATATAGAGCACTGCTTTTGACCAGGGCCCATAGGGCTTTGGTCTAAAGTAGTGCCCTATACAGGGAATAAGGTCACCATTTGGGACCGTTTGTGAGGAGAGCTGGTAGTTACCAGTTGGGACTGAGAAACAGCAGTCCGTTTCCTCAAATTGGAGTCCAAATATCCTGGATCACGGACAGGCCTCAGTCCAAACAACACTAGCTGCTATCAGATCAATAGCATGAATCACACTAACAACCCTCAACACCTCTCTAATCTATCGGCCTTGGGTTAGGCTGCTACTTTGTTACCTTCTCCACACCAGCTAATACCAGGGACACTGACTTCTACTAATCACATGTATTAGATGGAGAGGAGGAGAGATGGAGAGTAGGAGAGATGGAGGGAGGAGAGATGGAGAGGGGGAGAGATGGGGAGAGATGGAGGGGGGGAGAGTTGGAAAGGGGGAGAGTTGGAGGGAGGAGAGATTGGGAGAGATGGAGAGTGGTAGAGTATGATAGATGGGGAGAGATGGAGAGGGGGAGAGATGGAGGGAGGAGAGATGGGGAGAGTTTGAGGGAGGAGAGATGGGGAGAGTTTGAGGGAGGAGAGATGGGGAGAGTTGGAGGGAGGAGAGATGGGGAGAGTTGGAGGGAGGAGAGATGGGGAGAGTTGGAGGGAGGAGAGATTGGGAGAGATGGAGAGGGGTAGAGATGGAGAGGGGGTGAGTTGGAGAGATGGGGAGAGATGGAGAGGGTGAGAGATGGAGAGATGGGGAGAGATGGAGAGGGGGAGAGATGGAGAGGGGTAGGGAGAGGAGAGGAGAGACGGGAGAGATTGGGGAGAGATGGAGGGAGGAGAGGGGGAGAGATGGAGAGATGGAGGGAGGAGAGATGGAGAGATGGAGGGAGGAGAGATGGAGAGGGGTAGGGAGAGGAGAGGAGCATGGCCATGGTAGCTATGAAGGAGGAACTGTAGCGTAAGTGGTTGAATTGTTTCTCTAACCCCTCCCTCCTCCTACCCCTCCCTCTAACCCCTCCCTCTTCCTCCTCCTCCCTCTAACCCCTCCCTCCTCCTCCTCCTCCCTCTAACCCCTCCCTCCTCCTCCTCCTCCCTCTAACCCCTCCCTCCTCCTACCCCTCCGTCTAACCCCTCCCTCCTTCTCCCCCTCCCTCTAACCCCTCCCTCCTCCTCCTCCTCCTCCCTCTAACCCCTCCCTCCTCCTCCTCCTCCTCCTCCCTCTAACCCCTCCCTCCTCCCTCTAACCCCTCCCTCCTCCTACTCCTCCCTCTAACCCCTCCCTCCTCCTACCCCTCCCTCTAACCCCTCCCTCCTCCTACCTCTCCCTCTAACCCCTCCCTCCTACCCCTCCCTCCTCCTCCTCCTACTCCTCCTCCTACTCCTCCTTCTAACCCCTCCCTCCTCCTCCTCCTACCCCTCCCTCTAACCACCTCCTCCTCCTCCCTCCAGGTGGAGCTCCCCCCTCCAGACCTGGGCCCCACCTCCTCTCTGACCCAGACCCTGGCTCTCCTGAGGGAGGTGTTGGCCTCTCATGACTCCTCTGTAGTTCCTCTGGACGCTCGCCAGGCTGACTTTGCTCAGGTAATGTCCTCTGCCCTCAGGTTAATGATCTTTGCCCTCAGGTTAATGTCCTTTGCCCTCTGGTTAATGTCCTCTGCCCTCAGGTTAATATCCTTTGCCCTCAGGTTAATGTCCTCTGCCCTCTGGTTAATGTCCTCTGCCCTCAGGTTAATGTCCTCTGCCCTCTGGTTAATGTCCTCTGCCCTCTGGTTAATGTCCTCTGCCCTCTGGTAATGTCCTCTGCCCTCAGGTTAATGTCCTTTGCCCTCAGGTTAATGTCCTCTGCCCTCGGGTTAATGTCCTCTGCCCTCAGGTTAATGTCCTCTTCCCTCGGGTTAATGTCCTCTGCCCTCGGGTTAATGTCCTCTGCCCTCAGGTTAATGTCCTTTGCCCTCTGGTTAATGTCCTCTGCCCTCAGGTTAATATCCTTTGCCCTCAGGTTAATGTCCTCTGCCCTCTGGTTAATGTCCTCTGCCCTCAGGTTAATGTCCTCTGCCCTCTGGTTAATGTCCTCTGCCCTCTGGTTAATGTCCTCTGCCCTCTGGTAATGTCCTCTGCCCTCAGGTTAATGTCCTTTGCCCTCAGGTTAATGTCCTCTGCCCTCGGGTTAATGTCCTCTGCCCTCAGGTTAATGTCCTCTTCCCTCGGGTTAATGTCCTCTGCCCTCGGGTTAATGTCCTCTGCCCTCGGGTTAATGTCCTCTGCCCTCGGGTTAATGTCCTCTGCCCTCGGGTTAATGTCCTCTGCCCTCGGGTTAATGTCCTCTGCCCTCGGGTTAATGTCCTCTGCCCTCTGGTAATGTCCTCTGCCCTCTGTCTCGCTCTCTGTCTGTCTGTCTGTCTCGCTCTGTCTGTCTCGCTCTCTCTGTCTGTCTCGCTCTGTCTGTCTCGCTCTCTCTGTCTGTCTGTCTCGCTCTCTCTGTCTGTCTCGCTCTCTCTGTCTGTCTGTCTCGCTCTCTCTGTCTGTCTGTCTCGCTCTCTCTGTCTGTCTGTCTCGCTCTCTGTCTGTCTGTCTCGCTCTCTGTCTGTCTGTCTCGCTCTCGCTCTGTCTGTCTCGCTCTCTCTCTGTCTGTCTCGCTCTCTGTCTCTGTCTCGCTCTCTGTCTGTCTGTCTCGCTCGCTCGCTCTCTGTCTCGCTCGCTCTCTTTCTCTCTCTCTCTCTGTCTGTCTGTTAGGTGTTGTCTTGTATCCTGGACCCCCTGTTTTCAGCCAGTAACCTGTCCTCTCTCTGTCTCTCTGTCCTCTCTCTGTCTGTCTGCTAGGTGTTGTCTTGTATCCTGGACCCCCTGTTTTCAGCCAGTAACATGTCCTCTCTCTGTCTCTCTGTCCTCTCTCTGTCTCTCTGTTAGGTATTGTCTTGTATCCTGGACCCCCTGCTCCAGCTGTGTACAGTTTCAGCCAGTAACCTCGGTACCGCAGACATGGCAACGTACATGGTGAACTCTCTGTATGTGATGAAGACCACCCTGGCTCTGTTTGAGTTCACAGACAAGAGGCTGGAGATGCTGGAGTTCCAGGTACTGAACTGGCAACCCTTTGTTGGAGCACTGATGACCAGTTTCAAAAAGACAGATGAGGCCTCGTGCTGGACTAAGGAGAGTTCAGGACTACAACTCAATCTGTCTCCGGGAAACTGGCCATCAGTGTTGTAGAAAAGTTGTCTGTCCCTGGACGTGCCTGAAACATGTGGATGTCACATTATAGACATTACAGAATATATAATATTTGATGTTTAGGCCTAATTTAGTCAATACTACTCCAGCCAGTGATTGAACTGTCTTTACGTGTTCTGTTCCAACAACAGTAGCCATAGTAACATTAAATACATGATGTATTCTGTTCCAGAACAGTAGCCATAGTAACATTAAATACATGATGTATTCTGTTCTAGAACAGTAGCCATAGTAACATTAAATACATGATGTATTCTGTTCCAGAACAGTAGCCATAGTAACATTAAATACATGATGTATTCTGTTCTAGAACAGTAGCCATAGTAACATTAAATACATGATGTATTCTGTTCCAGAACAGTAGCCATAGTAACATTAAATACATGATGTATTCTGTTCCAGAACAGTAGCCATAGTAACATTAAATACATGATGTATTCTGTTCTAGAACAGTAGCCATAGTAACATTAAATACATGATGTATTCTGTTCCAACAACAGTAGCCATAGTAACATTAAATACATGATGTATTCTGTTCTAGAACAGTAGCCATAGTAACATTAAATACATGATGTATTCTGTTCCAGAACAGTAGCCATAGTAACATTAAATACATGATGTTTTCTGTTCCAGAACCGTAGCCATAGTAACATTAAATACATGATGTATTCTGTTCCAGAACCGTAGCCATAGTAACATTAAATACATGATGTTTTCTGTTCCAGAACCGTAGCCATAGTAACATTAAATACATGATGTTTTCTGTTCCAGAACAGTAGCCATAGTAACATTAAATACATGATGTATTCTGTTCCAGAACCGTAGCCATAGTAACATTAAATACATGATGTTTTCTGTTCCAGAACCGTAGCCATAGTAACATTAAATACATGATGTTTTCTGTTCCAGAACAGTAGCCATAGTAACATTAAATACATGATGTATTCTGTTCCAGAACCGTAGCCATAGTAACATTAAATACATGATGTATTCTGTTCCAGAACAGTAGCCATAGTAACATTAAATACATGATGTATTCTGTTCCAACAACAGTAGCCATAGTAACATTAAATACATGATGTATTCTGTTCTAGAACAGTAGCCATAGTAACATTAAATACATGATGTATTCTGTTCTAGAACAGTAGCCATAGTAACATTAAATACATGATGTATTCTGTTCTAGAACAGTAGCCATAGTAACATTAAATACATGATGTATTCTGTTCTAGAACAGTAGCCATAGTAACATTAAATACATGATGTATTCTGTTCTAGAACAGTAGCCATAGTAACATTAAATACATGATGTATTCTGTTCTAGAACAGTAGCCATAGTAACATTAAATACATGATGTATTCTGTTCCAGAACAGTAGCCATAGTAACATTAAATACATGATGTATTCTGTTCTAGAACAGTAGCCATAGTAACATTAAATACATGATGTATTCTGTTCCAACAACAGTAGCCATAGTAACATTAAATACATGATGTATTCTGTTCCAGAACAGTAGCCATAGTAACATTAAATACATGATGTATTCTGTTCCAGAACAGTAGCCATAGTAACATTAAATACATGATGTATTCTGTTCCAGAACAGTAGCCATAGTAACATTAAATACATGATGTATTCTGTTCCAGAACAGTAGCCATAGTAACATTAAATACATGATGTATTCTGTTCTAGAACAGTAGCCATAGTAACATTAAATACATGATGTATTCTGTTCTAGAACAGTAGCCATAGTAACATTAAATACATTATGTATTCTGTTCTAGAACAGTAGCCATAGTAACATTAAATACATGATGTATTCTGTTCCAGAACAGTAGCCATAGTAACATTAAATACATGATGTATTCTGTTCCAGAACAGTAGCCATAGTAACATTAAATACATGATGTATTCTGTTCTAGAACAGTAGCCATAGTAACATTAAATACATGATGTATTCTGTTCTAGAACAGTAGCCATAGTAACATTAAATACATGATGTATTCTGTTCTAGAACAGTAGCCATAGTAACATTAAATACATGATGTATTCTGTTCTAGAACAGTAGCCATAGTAACATTAAATACATGATGTATTCTGTTCTAGAACAGTAGCCATAGTAACATTAAATACATGATGTATTCTGTTCCAGAACAGTAGCCATAGTAACATTAAATACATGATGTATTCTGTTCCAGAACAGTAGCCATAGTAACATTAAATACATGATGTATTCTGTTCTAGAACAGTAGCCATAGTAACATTAAATACATGATGTATTCTGTTCCAGAACAGTAGCCATAGTAACATTAAATACATGATGTATTCTGTTCCAGAACAGTAGCCATAGTAACATTAAATACATGATGTATTCTGTTCCAACAACAGTAGCCATAGTAACATTAAATACATGATGTATTCTGTTCCAGAACCGTAGCCATAGTAACATTAAATACATGATGTATTCTGTTCCAACAACAGTAGCCATAGTAACATTAAATACATTATGTATTCTGTTCCAACAACAGTAGCCATAGTAACATTAAATACATGATGTATTCTGTTCTAGAGCAGTAGCCATAGTAACATTAAATACATGATGTATTCTGTTCCAGAACAGTAGCCATAGTAACATTAAATACATGATGTATTCTGTTCCAGAACAGTAGCCATAGTAACATTAAATACATGATGTATTCTGTTCTAGAACAGTAGCCATAGTAACATTAAATACATGATGTATTCTGTTCCAGAACAGTAGCCATAGTAACATTAAATACATGATGTATTCTGTTCTAGAACAGTAGCCATAGTAACATTAAATACATGATGTATTCTGTTCTAGAACAGTAGCCATAGTAACATTAAATACATGATGTATTCTGTTCTAGAACAGTAGCCATAGTAACATTAAATACATGATGTATTCTGTTCCAGAACAGTAGCCATAGTAACATTAAATACATGATGTATTCTGTTCCAGAACCGTAGCCATAGTAACATTAAATACATGATGTATTCTGTTCCAGAACAGTAGCCATAGTAACATTAAATACATGATGTATTCTGTTCCAATAACAGTAGCCATAGTAACATTAAATACATGATGTATTCTGTTCCAGAACAGTAGCCATAGTAACATTAAATACATGATGTATTCTGTTCCAGAACAGTAGCCATAGTAACATTAAATACATGATGTATTCTGTTCCAGAACAGTAGCCATAGTAACATTAAATACATGATGTATTCTGTTCTAGAACAGTAGCCATAGTAACATTAAATACATGATGTATTCTGTTCCAGAACAGTAGCCATAGTAACATTAAATACATGATGTATTCTGTTCCAGAACAGTAGCCATAGTAACATTAAATACATGATGTATTCTGTTCCAGAACAGTAGCCATAGTAACATTAAATACATGATGTATTCTGTTCCAGAACAGTAGCCATAGTAACATTAAATACATGATGTATTCTGTTCCAGAACAGTAGCCATAGTAACATTAAATACATGATGTATTCTGTTCTAGAACAGTAGCCATAGTAACATTAAATACATGATGTATTCTGTTCCAGAACAGTAGCCATAGTAACATTAAATACATGATGTATTCTGTTCCAACAACAGTAGCCATAGTAACATTAAATACATGATGTATTCTGTTCTAGAACAGTAGCCATAGTAACATTAAATACATGATGTATTCTGTTCTAGAACAGTAGCCATAGTAACATTAAATACATGATGTATTCTGTTCCAGAACAGTAGCCATAGTAACATTAAATACATGATGTATTCTGTTCCAACAACAGTAGCCATAGTAACATTAAATACATGATGTATTCTGTTCCAGAACAGTAGCCATAGTAACATTAAATACATGATGTATTCTGTTCCAGAACAGTAGCCATAGTAACATTAAATACATGATGTATTCTGTTCTAGAACAGTAGCCATAGTAACATTAAATACATGATGTATTCTGTTCCAGAACAGTAGCCATAGTAACATTAAATACATGATGTATTCTGTTCTAGAACAGTAGCCATAGTAACATTAAATACATGATGTATTCTGTTCTAGAACAGTAGCCATAGTAACATTAAATACATGATGTATTCTGTTCTAGAACAGTAGCCATAGTAACATTAAATACATGATGTATTCTGTTCTAGAACAGTAGCCATAGTAACATTAAATACATGATGTATTCTGTTCCAGAACAGTAGCCATAGTAACATTAAATACATGATGTATTCTGTTCCAACAACAGTAGCCATAGTAACATTAAATACATGATGTATTCTGTTCCAGAACAGTAGCCATAGTAACATTAAATACATGATGTATTCTGTTCTAGAACAGTAGCCATAGTAACATTAAATACATGATGTATTCTGTTCTAGAACAGTAGCCATAGTAACATTAAATACATGATGTATTCTGTTCCAGAACAGTAGCCATAGTAACATTAAATACATGATGTATTCTGTTCCAGAACAGTAGCCATAGTAACATTAAATACATGATGTATTCTGTTCCAGAACAGTAGCCATAGTAACATTAAATACATGATGTATTCTGTTCTAGAACAGTAGCCATAGTAACATTAAATACATGATGTATTCTGTTCCAGAACAGTAGCCATAGTAACATTAAATACATGATGTATTCTGTTCTAGAACAGTAGCCATAGTAACATTAAATACATGATGTATTCTGTTCCAGAACAGTAGCCATAGTAACATTAAATACATGATGTATTCTGTTCCAACAACAGTAGCCATAGTAACATTAAATACATGATGTATTCTGTTCCAGAACAGTAGCCATAGTAACATTAAATACATGATGTATTCTGTTCTAGAACAGTAGCCATAGTAACATTAAATACATGATGTATTCTGTTCCAGAACAGTAGCCATAGTAACATTAAATACATGATGTATTCTGTTCTAGAACAGTAGCCATAGTAACATTAAATACATGATGTATTCTGTTCCAGAACAGTAGCCATAGTAACATTAAATACATGATGTATTCTGTTCTAGAACAGTAGCCATAGTAACATTAAATACATGATGTATTCTGTTCTAGAACAGTAGCCATAGTAACATTAAATACATGATGTATTCTGTTCCAGAACAGTAGCCATAGTAACATTAAATACATGATGTATTCTGTTCCAGAACAGTAGCCATAGTAACATTAAATACATGATGTATTCTGTTCCAATAACAGTAGCCATAGTAACATTAAATACATGATGTATTCTGTTCCAACAACAGTAGCCATAGTAACATTAAATACACGATGTATTCTGTTCTAGAACAGTAGCCATAGTAACATTAAATACATGATGTATTCTGTTCCAGAACAGTAGCCATAGTAACATTAAATACATGATGTATTCTGTTCTAGAACAGTAGCCATAGTAACATTAAATACATGATGTATTCTGTTCTAGAACAGTAGCCATAGTAACATTAAATACATGATGTATTCTGTTCCAGAACAGTAGCCATAGTAACATTAAATACATGATGTATTCTGTTCCAGAACAGTAGCCATAGTAACATTAAATACATGATGTATTCTGTTCCAGAACAGTAGCCATAGTAACATTAAATACATGATGTATTCTGTTCTAGAACAGTAGCCATAGTAACATTAAATACATGATGTATTCTGTTCTAGAACAGTAGCCATAGTAACATTAAATACATGATGTATTCTGTTCCAGAACAGTAGCCATAGTAACATTAAATACATGATGTATTCTGTTCCAGAACAGTAGCCATAGTAACATTAAATACATGATGTATTCTGTTCTAGAACAGTAGCCATAGTAACATTAAATACATGATGTATTCTGTTCCAGAACAGTAGCCATAGTAACATTAAATACATGATGTATTCTGTTCTAGAACAGTAGCAATAGTAACATTAAATACATGATGTATTCTGTTCCAGAACAGTAGCCATAGTAACATTAAATACATGATGTATTCTGTTCCAGAACAGTAGCCATAGTAACATTAAATACATGATGTATTCTGTTCCAACAACAGTAGCCATAGTAACATTAAATACATGATGTATTCTGTTCCAACAACAGTAGCCATAGTAACATTAAATACATGATGTATTCTGTTCCAGAACAGTAGCCATAGTAACATTAAATACATGATGTATTCTGTTCCAGAACAGTAGCCATAGTAACATTAAATACATGATGTATTCTGTTCCAACAACAGTAGCCATAGTAACATTAAATACATGATGTATTCTGTTCTAGAACAGTAGCCATAGTAACATTAAATACATGATGTATTCTGTTCTAGAACAGTAGCCATAGTAACATTAAATACATGATGTATTCTGTTCTAGAACAGTAGCCATAGTAACATTAAATACATGATGTATTCTGTTCCAGAACAGTAGCCATAGTAACATTAAATACATGATGTATTCTGTTCTAGAACAGTAGCCATAGTAACATTAAATACATGATGTATTCTGTTCCAGAACAGTAGCCATAGTAACATTAAATACATGATGTATTCTGTTCCAGAACAGTAGCCATAGTAACATTAAATACATGATGTATTCTGTTCTAGAACAGTAGCCATAGTAACATTAAATACATGATGTATTCTGTTCCAGAACAGTAGCCATAGTAACATTAAATACATGATGTGTTCTGTTCCAACAACAGTAGCCATAGTAACATTAAATACATGATGTATTCTGTTCCAACAACAGTAGCCATAGTAACATTAAATACATGATGTATTCTGTTCCAGAACAGTAGCCATAGTAACATTAAATACATGATGTATTCTGTTCTAGAACAGTAGCCATAGTAACATTAAATACATGATGTATTCTGTTCTAGAACAGTAGCCATAGTAACATTAAATACATGATGTATTCTGTTCCAACAACAGTAGCCATAGTAACATTAAATACATGATGTATTCTGTTCTAGAACAGTAGCCATAGTAACATTAAATACATGATGTATTCTGTTCCAGAACAGTAGCCATAGTAACATTAAATACATGATGTATTCTGTTCCAGAACAGTAGCCATAGTAACATTAAATACATGATGTATTCTGTTCTAGAACAGTAGCCATAGTAACATTAAATACATTATGTATTCTGTTCCAGAACAGTAGCCATAGTAACATTAAATACATGATGTATTCTGTTCTAGAACAGTAGCCATAGTAACATTAAATACATGATGTATTCTGTTCCAGAACAGTAGCCATAGTAACATTAAATACATGATGTATTCTGTTCTAGAACAGTAGCCATAGTAACATTAAATACATGATGTATTCTGTTCTAGAACAGTAGCCATAGTAACATTAAATACATGATGTATTCTGTTCCAGAACAGTAGCCATAGTAACATTAAATACATGATGTATTCTGTTCTAGAACAGTAGCCATAGTAACATTAAATACATGATGTATTCTGTTCTAGAACAGTAGCCATAGTAACATTAAATACATGATGTATTCTGTTCCAGAACAGTAGCCATAGTAACATTAAATACATGATGTATTCTGTTCCAACAACAGTAGCCATAGTAACATTAAATACATGATGTATTCTGTTCTAGAACAGTAGCCATAGTAACATTAAATACATGATGTATTCTGTTCCAACAACAGTAGCCATAGTAACATTAAATACATGATGTATTCTGTTCTAGAACAGTAGCCATAGTAACATTAAATACATGATGTATTCTGTTCCAGAACAGTAGCCATAGTAACATTAAATACATGATGTATTCTGTTCCAGAACAGTAGCCATAGTAACATTAAATACATGATGTATTCTGTTCTAGAACAGTAGCCATAGTAACATTAAATACATTATGTATTCTGTTCCAGAACAGTAGCCATAGTAACATTAAATACATGATGTATTCTGTTCTAGAACAGTAGCCATAGTAACATTAAATACATGATGTATTCTGTTCCAGAACAGTAGCCATAGTAACATTAAATACATGATGTATTCTGTTCTAGAACAGTAGCCATAGTAACATTAAATACATGATGTATTCTGTTCCAGAACAGTAGCCATAGTAACATTAAATACATGATGTATTCTGTTCTAGAACAGTAGCCATAGTAACATTAAATACATGATGTATTCTGTTCTAGAACAGTAGCCATAGTAACATTAAATACATGATGTATTCTGTTCTAGAACAGTAGCCATAGTAACATTAAATACATGATGTATTCTGTTCTAGAACAGTAGCCATAGTAACATTAAATACATGATGTATTCTGTTCCAGAACAGTAGCCATAGTAACATTAAATACATGATGTATTCTGTTCCAGAACAGTAGCCATAGTAACATTAAATACATGATGTATTCTGTTCCAGAACAGTAGCCATAGTAACATTAAATACATGATGTATTCTGTTCTAGAACAGTAGCCATAGTAACATTAAATACATGATGTATTCTGTTCCAACAACAGTAGCCATAGTAACATTAAATACATTACGTAAGCACCACTAATTCAAGTCGTTGTTGTAAATCAATGTACGGGGGTGAACACGGTGACTCTAGACATGATACTGTTTGAAATAGACCACAGCCCAGGTCAGACTACAGCCCAGGTCAGACTACAGCCCAGGTCAGACTACAGCCCAGGTCAGACCACAGCCCAGGTCAGACCACAGCCCAGGTCAGACCACAGCCCAGGTCAGACCACAGCCCAGGTCAGACCACAGCCCAGGTCAGACTACAGCCCAGGTCAGACTACAGCCCAGGTCAGACTACAGCCCAGGTCAGACCACAGCCCAGGTCAGACCACAGCCCAGGTCAGACCACAGCCCAGGTCAGACCACAGCCCAGGTCAGACTACAGCCCAGGTCAGACCACAGCCCAGGTCAGACTACAGCCCAGGTCAGACCACAGCCCAGGTCAGACCACAGCCCAGGTCAGACCACAGCCTAGGTCAGACTACAGCCCAGGTCAGACTACAGCCCAGGTCAGACCACAGCCCAGGTCAGACCACAGCCCAGGTCAGACCACAGCCCAGGTCAGACCACAGCCCAGGTCAGACCACAGCCCAGGTCAGACTACAGCCCAGGTCAGACTACAGCCCAGGTCAGACCACAGCCCAGGTCAGACCATAGCCCAGGTCAGACTACAGCCCAGGTCAGACCACAGCCCAGGTCAGACCACAGCCCAGGTCAGACTACAGCCCAGGTCAGACCACAGCCCAGGTCAGACCACAGCCCAGGTCAGACTACAGCCCAGGTCAGACCACAGCCCAGGTCAGACCACAGGCCAGGTCAGACTACAGCCCAGGTCAGACCACAGCCCAGGTCAGACCACAGCCCAGGTCAGACTACAGCCCAGGTCAGACTACAGCCCAGGTCAGTCCATTCTCATGATAGCTGTGAATTCGAGCCCATTTGAAAAGTGTTCTATTGTGTCGTGTTCCATACTTCTCATTTGAGTAGATAGGATTTCATATTGTCTCTGTCAGACAAAGGACAATCATGCTGTAGTGAGAGTTGGATGTGTGTCAGGAGTATAATTAAACATTAAGGCCTGAGGAGGTGTGATATATGACCAATATACCACTGCTAAGGGCTGTTCTTACACACGACGCAACGTGGAGTACAGCCTGGACACAGCCCTTAGCCGTGGTATATTGGCCATATACCACAAACCCCTGAGATGCCTTATTGCTGTTATAAACTGGTTACCAATGTAATCAGAGCAGTAAAAATACATGTTCTGTCATACCCGTGGTATACAGTCTGATATACCACGGCTGTCAGCCAATCAGCATTCAGGGCTCGACCCCACCCAGTTAATAAATGCTTTTATGCTGTGTGCATATGCCCCCTGGTCTAAAGTAGTGCACTACATAGGGCTCTGGTCTAAAGTAGTGCACTACATTGGGCTCTGGTCTAAAGTAGTGCACTACATAGGGCTCTGGTCTAAATTAGTGCACTATATAGGGCTCTGGTCTAAAGTAGTGCACTACACAGGGCTCTGGTCTAAAGTAGTGCACTACATAGGGCTCTGGTCTAAAGTAGTGCACTATATAGGGAATAGGGCTCTGGTCTAAAGTAGTGCACTACAAAGGGAATAGGCCTCTGGTCTAAAGTAGTGCACTATATAGGGAATAGGGTGCTGGTCTAAAGTAGTGCACTACATAGGGAATAGGGTGCTGGTCTAAAGTAGTGCACTATATAGGGAATAGGGCTCTGGTCTAAAGTAGTGCACTACGTAGGGAATATGGCTCTGGTCTAAAGTAGTGCACTACATAGGGAATAGGGTGCCATTTGGGATGCACTCAGTCTTCCAGAGGTATAATGAGAATATAGAGAATATTATACTGTGTTTCAGATGATGTGTGTCTGCTGTTGATGTTGGAGCACCCAGAGTCCCACTCTATCCCTCATTATAAGTACTTTATAATGCTGTTCAATTAACCACGAGTGCCATTCATCTACAATAGTGACTGAGATAGACATTGTACTAGAAACAGTATGTATTGTGTTAGTAGCCAGCCTGTCTGACTCTCTGTTTCCCTACTTCTGTCCTCTCCTCTCCTTATCTCCCATCATCCTCTCCTCTCCCATCCTACTGTCCTCTCATCCTTTCGTCTCCTTATCTCCCATCCTACTGTCCTCTCATCCTTTCTTCTCCTTTCTCCCATCCTTTTCTCCTCTCCGTATCTCCTATCATCCTCTTCTCTCCCATCCTCCTCTCCCATCCTACTGTCCTCTCCTCTCCCATCATCCTCTCCTCTCCCATCCTACTGTCCTCTCATCCTCTCCTCTCCTTATCTCCCATCCTACTGTCCTCTCATCCTTCTCTCCTCTCCTTATCTCCTTCTCTCCTCTCCTTGTCTCCCATCCTCCTCTCCTCTCCCATCCTACTGTCCTCTCATCCTCTCCTCTCCTTATCTCCCATCCTACTGTCCTCTCATCCTTCTCTCCTCTCCTTATCTCCTTCTCTCCTCTCCTTGTCTCCCATCCTCCTCTCCTCTCCCATCCTACTGTCCTCTCATCCTTCTCTCCTCTCCTTCTCTCCTCTCCTTATCACCCATCCTCCTCTGCTCTCCCATCCTCCTCTCCCATCCTACCATCCGCTACTCCTCTCTTCCTTCTCTCCCATCCTCTCCTCCTCCTCTCTTCTGTTTTCTCATCTCTTGCTCCTCCTCTCCAGATTGAAGCTCACCTGGACACGCTGATCAATGAACAGGCTTCGTTCGTTCTGACCCGTGCTGGACTGAGTTACATCTACAGCTGTGTACAGCAGCACAGCCCAGAACAGGTTAGACTCGCTCACTCACTCCTTTACACACCACACCACAATCCACACCACATACCACACACACAGTAATACATACCAGTAACATAGCAGCAGTTATATATAACAGTGATATAGCAACAGTATTATATAGCAGTAATATAGCAGCAGTAATATATAACAGTAATATAGTCCAGTAATATATAACAGTAACATAGCAGCAGTAATATACAACGGTAATATATAACATTAATATATAACAGTAATATAGCAGCAGTAATATATAACGGTAATATATAACATTAATATATAACAGTAATATAGCAGCAGTAATATACAACGGTAATATAGCAGCAGTAATATATAACAGTAATATATAACAGTAATATAGCAGCAGTAATATAGCAGCAGTAATATATAACAGTAATATATAACAGTAATATAGCAGCAGTAATATATAACAGTAATATATAACAGTAATATATAACAGTAATATAGCAGCAGTAATATATAACAGTAATATATAACAGTAATATAGCAGCAGTAATAAATAACAGTAATATAGCAGCAGTAATATATAACAGTAATATATAACAGTAATATAGCAGCAGTAATATATAACAGTAATATATAACAGTAATATAGCAGCAGTAATATATAACAGTAATATAGCAGCAGTAATATATAACAGTATTATATAACAGTATTATAGCAGCAGTAATATAGCAGCAGTAATATATAACAGTATTATAGCAGCATTAATATATAACAGTATTATAACAACAGTAATATAGCAGCAGTAATATATAACAGTAATATAGCAGCATTAATATATAACAGTAATATGGCAGCAGTAATATAGTAACAGTAATATATAACAGTAATATATAACAGTAATATATAACATGAATATATAACAGTAATATATAACAGTAATATATAACATTAATATAGCAACAGTAATATAGCAACAGTAATATATAACATTAATATATAACAGTAATATAGCAGTAGTAATATATAACAGTAATATATAACATTAATATATAACAGTAATATAGCAGCAGTAATATAGCAGCAGTACTATATAACAGTAATATAGCAGCAGTAATATATAACGGTAATATATAACAGTAATATATAACAGTAATATAGCAGCAGTACTATATAACAGTAATATATAACAGTAATATATAACAGTAATATAGCAGCAGTACTATATAACAGTAATATATAACAGTAATATATAACAGTAATATAGCAGCGGTACTATATAACAGTAATATATAACAGTAATATATAACAGTAATATAGCAGCAGTACTATATAACAGTAATATAGCAGCAGTAATATATAACAGTAATATAGCAGCAGTAATATATAACAGTAGTAATATATTACAGTAATATAGCAGCAGTATTATATAACAGTAATATATAACTGTATTATATAACAGTAGTAATATAGTAACAGTATTATAGCAGCAGTAATAAAGCAGCAGTAATATGTAACAGTAATATATAACAGTAATATAGAAGCAGTAATATATAACAGTAATATAGCAGCAGTATTATATAACAGTAATATAGCAGCAGTAATATATAACAGTAGTAATATATTACAGTAATATAGCAGCAGTATTATATAACAGTAATATATAACTGTATTATATAACAGTAGTAATATAGTAACAGTATTATAGCAGCAGTAATAAAGCAGCAGTAATATGTAACAGTATTATAGCAGCAGTAATAGAGCAGCAGTAATATATAACAGTAATATATAACAGTAATATATAACAGTAATATATAACAGTAAAATAGCAGCAGTAATATATAACAGTAAAATAGCAGCAGTAATACATAACAGTAATATAGCAGCAGTATTATATAACAGTAATATTGCAGCAGTAATATAGCAGCAGTAATATATAACAGTAATATATAACAGTAATATATAACAGTAATATATAACAGTATTATAGCAGCAGTAATATCCAGCAATAATATATAACAGTATTATTTAACAGTATTATAGCAGCAGTATTATATAACAGTAATATATAACAGTAATATAGCAGCAGTAATATAGCAGCAGTAATATATAACAGTAATATATAACAGTAATATTTAACTGTAATATAGCAGCAGTAATATATAACAGTAATATATAACAGTAATATAGCAGCAGTACTATATAACAGTATTATAGCAGCAGTAATATATATAAGTATTATAGCAGCAGTACTATATAACAGTAAAATAGCAGCAGTAATATATAACAGTTATATAACAGTATTATATAACAGTAATATATAACAGTAATATAGCAGCAGTAATATATAACAGTATTATATAACAGTATTATATAACAGTAATATAGCAGCAGTAATATATAACAGTAGTAATATAGCAGCAGTAATATATGACAGTAGTAATATAGCAGCAGTAATATATAACAGTAGTAATATAGCAGCAGTAATATATAACAGTATTATAGCAGCAGTAATATACAACAGTAATATAGCAGCAGTAATATATAACAGTAATATAGCAGCAGTAATATATAACAGTATTATAGCAGCAGTAATATATAACAGTAATATATAACAGTAGTAATATATAACAGTAATATATAACAGTAATAAGTAACAGTATTTTAGCAGCAGTAATATATAACAGTAATATATAACAGTAATAAAGCAGCAGTAATATATAACAGTAATATAGCAGTAGTAATATATAACAGTAATATAGCAGCAGTAATATATAACAGTAATATAGCAGTAGTAATATATAACAGTAATATAGCAGTAGTAATATATAACAGTAATATATAACAGTAATATAGAAGTAGTAATATAGCAGCAGTAATATATAACAGTAATATATAACAGTAATATAGAAGTAGTAATATATAACAGTAGTAATATATAACAGTAATATATAACAGTAGTAATATATAACAGTAATATATAACAACAGTAATATATAACAGTAATATATAACAGTAATATAGAAGTAGTAATATAGCAGCAGTAATATATAACAGTAATATATAACAGTAATATAACAACAGTAATATATAACAGTAATATATAACAGTAGTAAAATAGCAGCAGTAATATATAATAGTAGTAATATAGCAGTAGTAATATATAACAGTAGTAATATAGCAGTAGTAATATAGCAGTATTAATATAGCAGTAGTAATATAGCAGTAGTATAATATAACAGTAATATAGCAGTAGTAATATATAACAGTAGTAATATAGCAGCAGTAATATATAACAATAATATATAACAGTAATATAGCAGTAGTAATATATAACAGTAATATATAACAGTAATATAGCAGTAGTAATATATAACAGTAATATATAACAGTAATAAAGCAGTAGTAATATATAACAGTAATATATAACAGTAATATATAACAGTAATATAGCAGTAGTAATATAACAGTAATATATAACAGTAATAAAGCAGCAGTAATATATAACAGTAACATATAACAGTAATATAGCAGTAGTAATATATAACAGTAGTAATATAGCAGTAGTAATATATAACAGTAATATAGCAGTAGTAATATATAACAGGAATATATAACAGTAATATAGCAGTAGTAATATATAACAGTAATATATAACAGTAATAAAGCAGCAGTAATATATAACAGTAATATAGCAGTAGTAATATATAACAGTAATATAGCAGCAGTAATATATAACAGTAATATAGCAGTAGTAATATATAACAGTAATATAGCAGTAGTAATATATAACAGTAATATATAACAGTAATATAGAAGTAGTAATATAGCAGCAGTAATATATAACAGTAATATATAACAGTAATATAGAAGTAGTAATATATAACAGTAGTAATATATAACAGTAATATATAACAGTAGTAATATATAACAGTAATATATAACAACAGTAATATATAACAGTAATATATAACAGTAATATAGAAGTAGTAATATAGCAGCAGTAATATATAACAGTAATATATAACAGTAATATAACAACAGTAATATATAACAGTAATATATAACAGTAGTAAAATAGCAGCAGTAATATATAATAGTAGTAATATAGCAGTAGTAATATATAACAGTAGTAATATAGCAGTAGTAATATAGCAGTATTAATATAGCAGTAGTAATATAGCAGTAGTATAATATAACAGTAATATAGCAGTAGTAATATATAACAGTAGTAATATAGCAGCAGTAATATATAACAATAATATATAACAGTAATATAGCAGTAGTAATATATAACAGTAATATAGCAGTAGTAATATATAACAGTAGTAATATAGCAGCAGTAATATATAACAGTAATATATAACAGTAATATAGCAGTAGTAATATATAACAGTAATATATAACAGTAATATAGCAGCAGTAATATATAACAGTAATATATAACAGTAATATAGCAGTAGTAATATATAACAGTAATATATAACAGTAATATAGCAGTAGTAATATATAACAGTAATATATAACAGTAATAAAGCAGTAGTAATATATAACAGTAATATATAACAGTAATATAGCAGTAGTAATATAACAGTAATATATAACAGTAATAAAGCAGCAGTAATATATAACAGTAACATATAACAGTAATATAGCAGTAGTAATATATAACAGTAGTAATATAGCAGTAGTAATATATAACAGTAATATAGCAGTAGTAATATATAACAGGAATATATAACAGTAATATAGCAGTAGTAATATATAACAGTAATATATAACAGTAATATAGCAGTAGTAATATATAACAGTAATAATATATAACAGTAGTAATATATAACAGTAATATATAACAGTAATATAGCAGTAGTAATATATAACAGTAATATATAACAGTATTATATAACAGTAATATAGCAGCAGTAATATATAACAGTAATATATAACAGTAATATATAACAGTAATATATAACAGTAGTAATATATAACAGTAATATATAACAGTAATATAGCAGTAGTAATATATAACAGTAATATATAACAGTAATATAGCAGTAGTAATATATAACAGTAATATATAACAGTAATATATAACAGTAATATAGCAGTAGTAATATATAACAGTAATATAGCAGCAGTAATATATAACAGTAATTTAGTAACAGTAATATATAACAGTAATATAGCAGTAGTAATATATAACAGTAATATATAACAGTAATATATAACAGTAGTAATATAGCAGTAGTAATATATAACAGTAGTAATATAGCAGTAGTAATATATAACAGTAATATAGCAGTAGTAATATATAACAGTAATAATATATAACAGTAGTAATATATAACAGTAGTATTATATAACAGTAATATAGCAGCAGTAATATATAACAGTAATATAGCAGCAGTAATATATAACAGTAATAATATATAACAGTAGTAATATATAACAGTAGTAATATATAACAGTAATATAATGTAGCACTTTTTTTTACCTTCTCTTTATTCTTCTTTTCGTTTCACCATTGTTTACCTGATAACTCCGGACGAGCTGTTGTCATGGTTACCACATGATTAGACTCTTAGTAAAGTCATTGTCTGTCCGTCCATCATAGCACCAATGTCCTCTTCCGCTCCGGCAACAGTCACAACCAACTGGTGGATTAGAAAAAAAATACGTAATTAAAATACGTTAGTTCATCAGTCTTGATTGGCCCAAGTGAGTTAATTCATTATTGATGGAACAAATTAATCAACACATATTCAAATTAATTCAGTGCAAATTTCATCAATTAGACAAAAGTTATTGACAAAATACAAGAGGGACAGCAAGTGAAGAGGATCTGGGGACCTATACCAAGTCTTTTCAGTCCCCTGAGGGACGTGTCCTCTTCACGACTGTCTTTGTGTGTTTGGATCTTGAGAGTTTGTTGTTGATGTGGACATCAAGGACCATGATAGTTTGTTGTTGATGTGGACACCAGGGACCATGATAGTTTGTTGGTGATGTGGACACCAAGGACCATGATAGTTTGTTGGTGATGTGGACACCAAGGACCATGATAGTTTGTTGGTGATGTGGACACCAAGGACCATGATAGTTTGTTGGTGATGTGGACACCAAGGACCATGATAGTTTGTTGGTGATGTGGACATCAAGGACCATGATAGTTTGTTGGTGATGTGGACACCAAGGACCATTCTAGTTTGTTGGTGATGTGGACACCAAGGACCATGATAGTTTGTTGGTGATGTGGACACCAAGGACCATGATAGTTTGTTGGTGATGTGGACACCAAGGACCATGATAGTTTGTTGGTGATGTGGACACCAAGGACCATGATAGTTTGTTGGTGATGTGGACACCAAGGACCATGATAGTTTGTTGGTGATGTGGACACCAAGGACCATGATAGTTTGTTGGTGATGTGGATACCAAGGACCATGATAGTTTGTTGGTGATGTGGACACCAAGGACCATGATAGTTTGTTGGTGATGTGGACACCAAGGACCATTCTAGTTTGTTGGTGATGTGTACACCAAGGACCATTCTAGTATGTTGGTGATGTGAACACCAAGGACCATGATAGTTTGTTGGTGATGTGGACACAAAAGACCATTCTAGTTTGTTGGTGATGTGGACACAAAGGACCATGATAGTTTGTTGGTGATGTGGACACCAAGGACCATGATAGTTTGTTGGTGATGTGGACACCAAGGACCATGATAGTTTGTTGGTGATGTGGACACCAAGGACCATTCTAGTTTGTTGGTGATGTGGACACCAAGGACCATTCTAGTTTGTTGGTTATGTGGACACCAAGGACCATTCTAGTTTGTTGGTGATGTGGACACCAAGGACCATGATAGTTTGTTGGTGATGTGGACACCAAGGACCATTCTAGTTTGTTGGTGATGTGGTCACCAAGGACCATTCTAGTTTGTTGGTGATGTGGACACCAAGGACCATTCTAGTTTGTTGGTGATGTGGACACCAAGGACCATTCTACTTTGTTGGTGATGTGGACACCAAGGACCATTCTAGTTTGTTGGTGATGTGGACACCAAGGACCTTGATAGTTTATTGGTGATGTGGACACCAAGGACCATTCTAGTTTGTTGGTGATGTGGACACCAAGGACCATGATAGTTTGTTGTTGATGTGGACACCAAGGACCATAATAGTTTGTTGTTGATGTGGACACCAAGGACCATGATAGTTTGTTGTTGATGTGGACACCAAGGACCATGATAGTTTGTTGTTAATGTGGACACCAAGGACCATGATAGTTTGTTGTTGATGTGGACACCAAGGACCATGATAGTTTGTTGGTGATGTGGACACCAAGGAACTTGAAACTCTCGACCCGCTTCACTACAGCCCTGTCGGTGTTAATGGGGGCCTGTTCGGCCCGCCTTTTCCTGTATTATATAACAGTAATATATAACAGTAATATAGCAGCAGTAATATATAACAGTAATATAACAGTATTATATAACAGTAATATAGTAACAGTAATATATAACAGTAATATAGCAATAGTAATGCATAACAGTAATATAGTAACAGTAATATATAACAGTATTATAGCAGTATTATATAACAGTAATATATCAGCATTAATATATAACAGTAATATAACAGTAATACATAACAGTAATATAGTAACAGTAATATAGTAACAGTAATATATAACAGTAATACATAACAGTAATACATAACAGTAATACATAACAGTAATATATAACAGTAATACATAACAGTAATACATAACAGTAATACATAACAGTAATATATAACAGTATTATATAACAGTATTATATAACAGTATTATATAACAGTAATATATAACAGTAATATAACAGTAATACATAACAGTAATACATAACAGTAATATAGTAACAGTATTATAACAGTATTATATAACAGTAATATATCAGCATTAATTTATAACAGTAATATAACAGTAATATATATAACAGTAATATATACCAGTAATATATACCAGTAATATATACCAGTAATATATACCAGTAATATAGTAACAGTAATATATAACAGTAATATATAACAGTAATCTAGCAGCAGTAATATATAACAGTAATATAGCAGCAGTAATATATAACAGTAATATAGCAGCAGTAATATATAACAGTAATATATAACAGTAATATAGCAGCAGTAATATAGCAGCAGTAATATATAACAGTAATATATAACAGTAATATAGCAGCAGTAATATATAACAGTAATATATAACAGTAATATATAACAGTAATATAGCAGCAGTAATATATAACAGTAATATATAACAGTAATATAGCAGCAGTAATAAATAACAGTAATATAGCAGCAGTAATATATAACAGTAATATATAACAGTAATATAGCAGCAGTAATATATAACAGTAATATATAACAGTAATATATAACAGTAATATAGCAGCAGTAATATATAACAGTAATATAACAGCAGTAATATATAACAGTAAAATATAACAGTAATTTATAACAGTAATATATAACAGTAATATAGCAGCAGTAATATAGCAGCAGTAATATATAACAGTAATATATAACAGTAATATAGCAGCAGTAATATATAACAGTAATATATAACAGTAATATAGCAGCAGTAATATATAACAGTAATATAGCAGCAGTAATATATAACAATAATATATAACAGTAATATATAACAGTAATATAGCAGCAGTAATATATAACAATAATATATAACAGTAATATATAACAGTAATATAGCAGCAGTAATATACAGTCGTGTCCAAAAGGAATGAGGAAATTTTCACTTTTATTTTAGTTTTACATGGAAGCACAGAGCGAGACCTTCATTTCACCATCTCTTGTTAGGTTCACCCCCCCCCCCCCCCCATTGTGTTGCTGTGGCCCTCTTCTGCTCTCACATTAGCTGTGTGTATTTCTTGTGTTTTGCTGTGTTTCAGGGGCCTCTGTCTAACCTCCCCAGTATGGACAGCTCCTCTCTGAAAGCATCCATGGTGAGTTAGCTACACCTAAACACTACTATATTCACATGGAGAGGACCAGGGAGGAGGAGGGGGAGGAGGAGGGGGAGGAGGGGGAGGAGGAAGAGAGGGAGGAGGAGGTGGGATTAGGGAGAGGGAGGAGGTGGGAGGTGGGATTAGGGAGAGGGAGGAGGAAGAGAGGGAGGAGGTGGGATTAGGGAGAGGGAGGAGGAAGAGAGGGAGGATGTGGGAATAGGGAGAGGGAGAGTAGGAGTAAAACTGGTTCTGTTTTTCTCTCTATCGGGTGTTAATATTGTGTAAGGTGAAAGTTAAAGATTCACTCTTGAGTTTGACAGTTATGACTAAACATTGGCATTATTTTCTCTCTCCCTCTTTCTCCTCCTCAGACCCAGTTTGATCGTTACCTGTCTTCTCCTGATACCATGGTGATGTCTCAACTCAACTTCCTCCTCAGTGCTGCCATCAAGTGAGTCCTCCTTCCATAAGATAAGACCAGATCAAATTAAAGATGAGGTCATGAAAAACATTAAAAGGTGTACAGTTGACTTCGGAAGTTTACATACACCTTAGGCAAATACATTTAAACTCAGTTTTTCACAATTCCTGACATTTTAATCCTAGTAGAAATTCCCTGTTTTAGGTCAGTTAGGATCACCACTTTATTTTAAGAATGTGAAATGTCAGAATAATAAGTGCACCAGTCCCTCCTGCTGCAAAGAACCCCCACAACATGATGCTGCCACCCCCGTGCTTCACGGTTGGGATGGTGTTCTTCAGCTTGCAAGCCACCCCCTTTTTCCTCTCCATACATAACAATGGTCATTATGGCCAAACAGTTCTATTTTTGTTTCATCAGACCAGAGGACATTTCTCCAAAAAGTTTGATATTTGTCCCCATGTGCAGTTGCAAACAGCAGTCTGGCTTTTTTATGGCGGTTTCGGAGCAGTGGCTTCTTCCTTGCTGAGCGGCTTTTCAGGTTATGTCGATATAAGACTCGTTTTACTGTGGATATAGATACTTTTGTACCTGTTTCCTGCAGCATCTTCACAAGATCCTTTGCTGTTGTTCTGGGATTAATTTGCACTTTTCGCACCAAAGTACGATCATCTCTAGGAGACAGAACTCGTCTCCTTCCTGAGCGGTATGGCGGCTGCGTGGTCACATGGTGTTTATACTCGCGTACTATTGTTTGTACAGATTAAAGTGGCGTTTGGAAATTGCTCCCAAGGATGAACCAGACTTGTGGAGGTCTTGGCTGATTTCTTTTGATTTTCCCATGATGTAAAGCAAAGAGGCACTGAGTTTGAAGGTAGGCCTTGAAATACATCCACAGGTACACCTCCTATTGACTCAAATTATGTCAATTAGCCTATCAGAAGCTTCTAAAGCCATGACATCATTTTCTAGAATTTTCCAAGCTGTTTAAAGGCACAGTCAACTTAGTGTATGTAAACTTCTGACCCACTGGAATTGTGATACAGAGAATTATAAGTGAAATAATCTCTCTGTAAACAATTGTTGGAAAAATGACTTGTGTCATGAACAAAGTAGATGTCCTAACCGACTTGCCAAAACTATAGTTTGTTAACATGGAATTTATGGAGCGGTTGAAGAACGAGTTTTAATGACTCCAACCTAAGTGTATGTAAACTTCCGACTTCAACTGTATGTGGGCCCTCTTATTTGAATCAGTGTTGATCTTTGGTTTCCAAGGCTGGAGGCCAGAATGTCTAAACTTGCTATGACTATCCCTTTGTTTTAGTTCTATCTACTGCAAGGCTCTCCATGAGGTTCAGTACCACTAACATAGGAAAGGAGCCTAGTACTGCTAGCGTTAAGAGTGGAGACACCAGAACAGCTAGCGTTAAGAGAGGAGAGGCCATTACAGCTAGCGTTAAGAGTGGAGAGACCAGTACAGCTAGCGTTAAGAGTGGAGAGACCAGTACAGCTAGCGTTAAGAGAGGAGAGGCCAGTACAGCTAGCGTTAAGAGAGGAGAGGCCAGTACAGCTAGCGTTGAGAGGAGAGGCCAGTACAGCTAGCGTTAAGAGAGGAGAGTACAACTAGCGTTAAGAGAGGAGAGGCCAGTACAGCTAGCGTTAAGAGAGGAGAGGCCAGAACAGCTAGCGTTAAAAGGAGAGACCAGTACAGCTAGCGTTAAGAGAGGAGAGGCCAGTACAGCTAGCGTTTAGAGAGGAGAGGCCAGTGCAGCTAGCGTTAAGAGAGGAGAGGCCAGTACAGCTAGCGTTAAGAGAGGAGAGGCCAGTACAGCTAGCGTTAAGAGAGGAGAGGCCCTACACGTGTTTGTGTTGTTGTTCTTGTTTAAGGAGCTAATGCTTTTAGTTGTATATGTGGGTCTGCTATTGGAGTGTGAGGCTGCTTTGGGTGTGTGTGTTTGTGTGCTGTGAGTCACATTACTGGGAAATGCAGGCAGCTTGAGGAGCAGCAGCGCTCGTGTACCTCACCCAGGTTTATAATGTTCTCTATTCATGGAAACACACACACAACACACACAACACACACACACACACACACACACACACACACACACACACACACACACACACACTCTAGTACTGATGGATTGGCAGGACACCAATAATTATCTTCTGGTCCATTTCTTTCTCTCTCTCTTTATTTGTATCCTAACCCCCCCCCCCCCCCCCCCCCCCCCTCTCGCTACCTGCTTTTTCCCTCCACCTCTCTATGTTTTACCCTTTCTCTGACCCCCCCCCCCCCCCCTCTCTCCGACCCCCACCCCAACCACCTCTACTTACCCACACAAACAACTTACTGCCATCCTAACAACACGTGATGTTCTCCCCCAGCGTGACACTTGAGAAGACAACATGAGACACTGAGGGGTAGTTACATTTACAGGATCAGCACAACTCTGATTCAGTTGTAGAATGGTTTTATACACACACACACACACACACACACACACACACACACACACACACATACATCACATAATACCCCATGACGACAAAGCAAAAACAGGTTTTTAGAAATGTTTGCTAATTTATAAAAAAAAATAAAAAAAACTCATTTACATAAGGATATCAGACCCTTTTCTTAGTACTTTGTTGAAGCACCTTTGACAGTGATTACAGCATCGAGTCTTCTTGGGTATGACGCTACAAGCTTGGCACACCTGTATTTGGGGAGTCTCTCCCATTCTTCTCTACAGATCCTCTCAAGCTCTGTCAGGTTGGATGGGGAGCGTTGCTGCACAGCTTTTGTTCAGATCTCTCCAGAGATGTTGGATCAGGTTCAAGTCCGGGCTCTGGCTGGGCCACTCGAGGACATTCAGAGTTGTCTTGGCTGTGTGCTTCAGGTCGTTGTCCTGTTGGAAGGTGAACCGTCGCCCCAGTCTGAGGTGCTGTGAGCTCTGGAGCAGGTTTTCATCAACTATCTCTCTGTACTTTGCTCTGTTCATCTTTCCCTCGACCCTGATTAGTCCCTGCCGCTGAAAAACATCCCCACAGCATGATGCTGCCACCGCCATGCTTCAACGTGGGGATGGTGCCAGGTTTCCTCCAGACGTGACGCTTTGCATTCAGTCTAAATAGTTACATTTTGGTTTCATCAGACCAGTACATCTTGTTTCTCATGGTCAGAGTCCTTTGGGTGCCTTTTGGCAAACTCCAAGCGGGCTGTCATGTGCCTTTTACTGAGGAGTGGCTTCCGTCTGGCCACTCTACCATAAAGGCCTGATTGGTGGAGTGCTGCAGAGATGGTTGTCCTTCTGGAAGGTTCTCCCATCTCCACAGAGGAACTCTGGAGCTCTGTCATAGTGACCATGGAGTTCTTGGTCACCTCCCTGACCAAGGCCCTTCTCCCCCGATTGCTCAGTTTGGCCGGGCGGCCAGCTCTAGGTAGAGTCTTAGTGGTTCCAAACTTTTTCCATTTAAGAATGATGGAGGCCACTGTGTTCTTGGGGCCCTTTAATGCTGCAGAAATGTTTTGGTACCATTCCCCAGATCTGTGCCTCGACACAATCCTGTCTCGGAGCTCTACGGACAATTCCTTCGACCTCATGGCTTGGTTTTTGCTCTGACATAAACTGCCAACTGTGGATCGTTATATAGACAGGTGTGTGCCTTTCCAAATCATATCCAATCAATTGAATTTACCACAGGTGGACTCCATGTTGTAGAAACATCTCAAGGATGATCAATGGAAACAGGAGGCACCTGAGATCAATTTTTCAAGTTTTCTCTTTGTCATTTTGGGTATTATGTGTAGATGTAATTATGTTTTTATTTCATCCATTTTAGAATAAGGCTGTAACGTAACAAAATGATAAGGGGTCTGAATACTGTCTGAATGCACTGTACTTGTGAGGACTTTTTGGGGAACAACAATTGATTCCCATTCAAACTCCTTTTTTCTCGAACCCTAACCCCTAAACCCTTAACCCTAAACCTTACCTAACCCCTAAACCTTACCTAACCCCTAAACCCTTACCCCTAAACCTTACCTAACCCCTAAACCCTTACCCCTAAACCTTACCTAACCCTTACCCCTAAACCTTACCTAACCCTAACCCCTACCCCTAAACCTTACCCCTACCTCTAAACCGTACCCTTACCCCTAAACCTTACCTAACCCCTAAACCCTAACCCCTAAACCCTTACCCCTAAACCTTACCTAACCCCTAAACCCTAACCCCTAAACCTTACCTAACCCTTACCCCTAAACCTTACCTAACCCCTACCTCTAAACCTTACCCCTACCTCTAAACCTTACCCCTACCTCTAAACCTTACCCCTACCTCTAAACCTTACCCTAACCCCTAAACCCTTACCCCTAAACCTTACCTTACCCCTAAACCTTACCTAACCCCTACCCCTAAACCTTACCCTAACCCCTAAACCTTACCTAACCCTTACCTCTAAACCTTACCCTAACCCCTAAACCCTTACCTCTAAACCTTACCCTAACCCCTACCTCTAAACCTTACCCTAACACCGAACCCTTACCTCTAAACCTTACCCTAACCCCTACCTCTAAACCTTACCCTAACACCGAACCCTTACCTCTAAACCTCACCCTAACCCCTACCTCTAAACCTTACCCTAACCCCTAAACCTAACTCCTAACCCTTACCCCTAAATCTTACTCAAACCCTTACCCCTAAACCTTACCCTAACCCCTAAACCTTACCCTAACCCCTAACCCTTACCCCTAAACCTTACCCTAACCCTTACCCCTAACCCTGAACCCAACCTCTAAGCCTAAAATAACATTTTTACAAGTAAGGACCGGGCAAAATGTCCTCACTTCTCTGAATCTTAGTTTACTATTCTTGTGAGGACTTCTGGTACAACGTGTGTACACACACACACACACACACACACACAGTATTGAATGGTTGTAGAGGCTGAGCTGAGAGGTGAATCAAAGGGGTAGATACGTCATGCACATCATTCTTATTATTTTGAAGGGCACTGATGGCCAAATTAAATATAATTGAGGAATTCGTTGTATTATAATATAAAATTATTTTGGAGGGTTTCAGTCTGAATGGATATTTCAGTTCCCGGAGTCCCTCATCCAGTTCTGTTTGTCAGCCTTCTGAAGCCAATATCTCTCTCTCCTCTCTCTCTCTCTCTCTCTCTCTCTCTCTCTGTCTCTCTCTCTCTCTCTCTCTCTATCTCTCTCTCTCTGTCTCTCTGTCTCTCTCTCTCCTCTCTCTCTCTCTCCTGTCTGTCTCTCTCTCCTCTCTCTCCTCTCTCTGTCTCTCTCTCCTCACTGTCTCTCTCTCTCTCTCTCTCTCTCTCTCTCTCTCCCTCTCTCTGTCTCTCTCTCTCTCTCTCCTCTCTCTCTTCTCTGTCTCTCTCTCTCTCTCTCTCCTCTGTCTCTCTCACTCTCTCTCCTCTGTCTCTCTCTCTCTCCGTCTCTGTCTCTCTCTCTCTGTCTCTCTCTCTGTCTCTCTCTCTCTCTCTCTGTCTCTCTCTCTGTCTCTCTCTGTCTCTCTCTCTCTCTCTCTCTCCTCTGTCTCTCTCACTCTCTCTCCTCTGTCTCTCTCTCTCTCCGTCTCTGCCTCTCTCTCTCTGTCTCTCTCTCTGTCTCTCTCTCTCTCTCTCTGTTTCTCTCTCTCTGTCTCTCAATTCAATTCAATTCATGGGCTTTATTGGCATGGGAAACATGTGTTAACATTGCCAAAGCAAGTGAGGTAGATAAAATATAAAGTGAATATAACATTACACATACAGAAGTTTCAAAACAATAAAGACATTACAAATGTCATATTATATATACAGTGTTTTAACAATGTACAAATGGTGAAGGACACAAGATAAAATAAATAAGCATAAATATGGGTTGTATTTACAATGGTGTTTGTTCTTCACTGGTTGCCCTTTTCTCGTGGCAACAGGTCACACATCTTGCTGCTGTGATGGCACACTGTGGAATTTCACCCAGTAGATATGGGAGTTTTTCAAATTTGGATTTGTTTTCTAATTCTTTGTGGGTCTGTGTTTAATCTGAGGGAAACATGTGTCTCTAATATGGTCATACATTGGGCAGGAGGTTAGGAAGTGCAGCTCAGTTTCCACCTCATTTTGTGGGCAGTGAGCACATAGCCTGTCTTCTCTTGAGAGCCATGTCTGCCTACGGCGGCCTTTCTCAATAGCAAGGCTATGCTCACTGAGTCTGCACATAGTCAAAGCTTTCCTTAATTTTGGGTCAGTCACAGTGGTCAGGTATTCTGCCACTGTGTACTCTCTGTGTAGGGCCAAATAGCATTCTAGTTTGCTCTGTTTTTTTGTTAATTCTTTCCAATGTGTCAAGTAATTATCTTTTTGTTTTCTCATGATTTGGTTGGGTCTAATTGTGCTGCTGTCCTGTGGCTCTGTGGGGTGTGTTTTTGTTTGTGAAAAGAGCCCCAGGACCAGCTTGCTTAGGGGACTCTTCTCCAGGTTCATCTCTCTGTAGGTGATGGCTTTGTTGTGGAAGGTTTGGGAATCGCTTCCTTTTTGGTGGTTATAGAATTTAACGGCTCTTTTCTGGATTTTGATAATTAGTGGGTATCGGCCTAATTCTGCTCTGCATGCATTATTTGGTGTTCTACGTTGTACATGGAGGATATTTTTGCAGAATTATGCGTGCAGAGTCTCAATTTGGTGTTTGTCCTATTTTGTGAAGTCTTGGTTGGTGAGCGGACCCCAGACCTCTCAACAATAAAGGGCAATGGGCTCTATGACTGATTCAAGTATTTTTAGCCAAATCCTAATTGGTATGTTGAAATTTATGTTCCTTTTGATGGCATAGAAGGCCCTTCTTGCCTTGTCTCTCAGATCGTTCACAGCTTTGTGGAAGTTACCAGTGTCTAGATGGAATTTGTATTTGTGGTCTTGGTGGCTGGACCTTTTTTGGAACACCATTATTTTGATCTTACTGAGATTTACTGTCAGGGCCCAGGTCTGGCAGAATCTGTGCATAAGATCTAGGTGCTGCTGTAGGCCCTCCTTGGTTGGTGACAGAAGCACCAGATCATCAGATAACAGCAGACATTTGGCTTCGGATTCTAGCAGGGGGAGGCCGGGTGCTGCAGACTTTTCTAGTGCCCGTGCCAATTCGTTGATATATATGTTGAAGAGGGTGGGGCTTAAGCTGCATCCCTGTCTAACCCCACGACCCTGTGTGAAGAAATGTGTGTGTTTTTTGCCAATTTTAACCAAACACTTGTTGTTTGTGTACATGGATTTTATAATGTTGTATGTTTTTCCCCCAACACCACTTTCCATCAGTTTGTATAGCAGACCCTCATGCCAAATTGAGTCAAAGGCTTTTTTGAAATCAACAAAGCATGAGAAGACTTTGCCTTTGTTTTGGTTTGTTTGGTTGTCAATTAGGGTGTGCAGGGTGAATACATGGTCTGTTGTACGGTAATTTGGTAAAAAGCCAATTTGACATTTGCTCTTTACATTGTTTTCATTGAGGAAATGTCCGAGTCTGCTGTTAATGATAAGGCAGAGGATTTTCCCAAGGTTACTGTTGACGCATATTCCACGGTAGTTATTGGGGTCAAATTTGTCTCCACTTTTGTGGATTGGGGTGATCAGTCCTTGGTTCCTAATATTGGGGAAGATGCCAGAGCTAAGGATGATGTTAAAGAGTTTTAGTATAGCCAATTGGAATTTGTTGTCTGTATATTTGATCATTTCATTGAGGATACCATCAACACCACAGGCCTTTTTGGGTTGGAGGGTTTTTATTTTGTCCTGTAACTCATTCAATGTAATTGGAGAATCCAGTGGGTTCTGGTAGTCTTTAATAGTTGATTCTAAGATCTGTATTTGATCATGTAAATGTTTTTGCTCTTTATTCTTTGTTATAGAGCCAAAAAGATTGGAGAAGTGGTTTACCCATACATCTCCATTTTGGATAGATAATTCTTCGTGTTGTTGTTTGTTTAGTGTTTTCCAATTTTCCCAGAAGTGGTTAGAGTCTATGGATTCTTCAATTACATTGAGCTGATTTCTGACATGCTGTTCCTTCTTTTTCCGTAGTGTATTTCTGTATTGTTTTAGTGATTCACCATAGTGAAGGCGTAGACTCAGGTTTTCCGGGTCTCTATGTTTTTGGTTGGACAGGTTTCTCAATTTCTTTCTTAGATTTTTGCATTCTTCATCAAACCATTTGTCATTGTTGTTAATTTTCTTCGGTTTTCTATTTGAGATTTTTAGATTTGATAGGGAAGCTGAGAGGTCAAATATACTGTTAAGATTTTCTACTGCCAAGTTTACACCTTCACTATTACAGCGGAACGTTTTACCCAGGAAATTGTCTAAAAGGGATTGAATTTGTTGTTGCCTAATTGTTTTTTGGTAGGTTTCCAAACTGCATTCCTTCCATCTATAGCATTTCTTAATGTTACTCAGTTCCTTTGGCTTTGATGCCTCATGATTGAGTATTGCTCTGTTTAAGTAGACTGTGATTTTGCTGTGGTCTGATAGGGGTGTCAGTGGGCTGACTGTGAACGCTCTGAGAGACTCTGGGTTGAGGTCAGTGATAAAGTAGTCTACAGTACTACTGCCAAGAGATGAGCTATAGGTGTACCTACCGTAGGAGTCCCCTCGAAGCCTACCATTGACTATGTACATACCCAGCGTGCGACAGAGCTGCAGGAGTTGTGACCCGTTTTTGTTGGTTATGTTGTCATAGTTGTGCCTAGGGGGGCATATGTGGGAGGGAATGCTGTCACCTCCAGGCAGGTGTTTGTCCCCCTGTGTGCTGAGGGTGTCAGGTTCTTGTCCGGTTCTGGCATTTAGGTCGCCACAGACTAGTACATGTCCCTGGGCCTGGAAATGATTGATTTCCCCCTCCAGGATCGAGAAGCTGTCTTCATTAAAGTATGGGGATTCTAGTGGGGGGATATAGGTAGCACACAGGAGGACATTTTTCTCTGTTAGGATCATTTCCTTTTGAATTTCTAGCCAAATGTAGAATGTTCCTGTTTTGATTAATTTAATGGAGTGAGTTAGGTCTGCTCTATACCAAATTAGCATACCCCCTGAGTCCCTTCCCTGTTTCACACCTGATAGTTTGGTGGATGGGACTACCAGCTCTCTGTAACCTAGAGGGCAACCAGTGGGTCCGTCTCCTCTATACCAGGTTTCTTGCAGGATGACAATGTCTGTATTACCGATTTCTTTGTTGAAATCTGGGTTTCTGCTCTTTAGGCCAAAGGCGGATGACCTCAGGCCTTGGATATTCCAGGATGATATAGTGAAGGCTTTTTGTTCCATAGAGTGTCCAATGTTGTTGGTCGTGGTTTGGCCTCAGGCCAGTAAGTGTGAGCAGAGCCTGCTGAGCATCTGGTACATGCCATTGGCTTGGGCGAGTGTGAGAGTGGGGGTTGGGACTGTTTGCCCGCTCACTACCTGGGCGTATGTGTGGCTTCCATGTTGAGGCCCTCTTTGCGGGGGTGGGGTGCATGGGGTGGGCAGGAGTGGCATAGGTCTGATCTGAGGGGGCCTAAATGGGGTGTGGGCATGGTTGACATGGGGGGGGTGTTGATTGGTTGGGGTGGGGGTGTGGATGTGTCTGGGTGTACTGTGGTCTGGGTGTAATTCCTCTTGGCGTGGGTCCTCTATGTGTAGGTCCAGGGGGGGGTCCTGCAGATCTGGGAGGGTGTCTCGCTGGTCTGGGTGGGGTGTCTATTGATCTGTTGCTCCTGTGTGAAGTGTTGGGGGATACGTTTGAGAGCGATGTCCTTTAGAGTCCGGGCAAAGGTGGGCACTGCTGCCTTGTAGAGGTGGACCTGGTCATAGAGGCTGTTCAAGTCCATGGTGGAGTGGTGGGCCAGGAAACCATTTGGTTTTGAGGCACAGTCACGGGAAATACTTGCGTTTACCCGCTGTATTGTGGCAGGGTGGAAGTCTTTTCGTGGTAGCAGGGTGGAGATAACCACTTGTGCGTTGGGGAAAGTAGAAGAAGCCTTTTCAATCACTCCCTTCAGTGCTCTGGCCACCCTTTCCTCTCTCTCTCTCCTGTCTCTCTCTCTCTCTGTTTCTCTGTCTCTCATATATATATATATATATATATATATATATATATATATATATATATATATATATGTATTTCCAGTTCATTCGAAAAGTATTCAGACCCCTCGACTGTTTCCACATTTTGTTACTTTACAGCCTTATTCTAAAGGCTAATTGATCATCGTTGAGATGTTTCTACAACTTGATTGGAGTCCACCTGTGGTAAATTCAATTCATTAGACATCATTTGAAAAGGCACACACCTGTCTATATAATGTCACACAGTTGACAGTGCATGTCAGGGCAAAAACCAAACCATGAGGTCGAAGGAATTGTCTGTAGAGCTTTATACAGCATTGAAGGTCCCCAAGAACACAGTGGCCTCCATCATTCTGAAATGAAAGAAGTTTACACCTTATCCTAGAGCTGGCCATCCGTCAAAACTGAGCAATCGAGGGAACTTTGAACTCCTTGGTCACTACGACAGAGCTCCAGAGTTCCTCTGTGGAGATGGGAGAACCTTCCAGAAGGACAACCATCTCTCCACCAATCAGGCCTTCAAGATAGAGTGGCCAGATGGAAGCCACTCCTCAGGAAAAAGGCACATGGCAGCCCTCTTGGAGTTTGCCGAAAGGCACTTAAAGGTCTCTGATACAATGAGAAACAAGATTCAGTGGTCTGAGGAAACCAAGATTGAAGTCTTTGGCCTGAATGCCAAGCATCACATCTGGAGGAAACCTGGCACCACAATCCCTACGGTGAAAAATGGTGGTGGCAGCATCATGCTGTGGGGATGTTTTTCAGTGGCAGGGACTGGGAGACTAGTCAGGATCGAGGGGAAGGTGACCGTAGCAAGGTACAGAGAGATACTTGATGAAAACCTGCTCCAGAGCGCTCAGGACCTCAGACTGGGGGCGAAGGTTCAGCTTCCAACAGGACAACAACCCTAAGCACACAGCCAGGACATTGCAGCTTCGGGACAAGTCTCTGATTGTCTTTGAGTGGCCCAGCCAGAGCCCAGACTTGAACCCGATCGAACATCTCTGGAGAGACTTGAAAATAGCTATGCAATGACACTCCCCATCCAACCTGACAGAGCTTGAGAGGATCTGCAGAGAAGAATGGGAGAAACTCCCCAAATACAGGTGTGACAAGCTTGTAGCGTCATACCCAAGAAGGCTCGAGGCTGTAATCGCTGCCAAAGGTGCTTCAATAAAGTACTGAGTTAATTAAGGGTCTGAATACTTATGCAAATGTGAGATTTCATTTTTATGCAAAAATTATGGGCTATTGTGTGAAGATTGATGAAAAACATTGCAATCCGTTTTAGAATAAGGCCGTAATGTAACAAAATGTGGAAAAAGTCAAGGGGTCTGAATACTTTCTGAGTGAACTGTGTATATACAGTACCAGTCAAAAGTTTGGACACCTACTCATTCAAGGGTTAGTCTTTATTTTGACTCTTTTTCTACGTTGTAGAATAATAGTGAAGACATCAAAACTGTGAAATAACACATATGTAATCATGTTGTAAGCAATAAAGTGTTAAACAAATCCAAATATATTTTATATCTGAGATTCTTCAAAGTAGCCACCCTTTGCCTTGATGTCAGCTTTGCACACTCTTGGAATTCTCTCAACCAGCTTCACCTGGAATGCTTTTCCAACAGTCTTGAAGGAGTCCCCACAAATGCTGAGCACTTGTTGACTGCTTTTCCTTCACTCTGCGGTCCAGCTCGTCCCAAACCATCTCAATTGGGTTGAGGTCGGGTGACTCTGGAGGCCAGGTCATCTGATGCAGCACTCCATCACTCTCCTTCTTGGTCAAATAGCCCTTACACAGCCTGGAGGTGTGTTGGGTCATTGTCCTGTTGAAAAACAAATGATAGTCCCACTAAGACCAAACCAGATGGGATGACGTAATGCTGCAGAATGCTGTGGAAGCCATGCTAGTAAAGTGTGCCTTGAATTCTAAATAAATCACAGACAGTGTCACCAGCAAGGCACCATCACACCTCCTCCTCCATGCTTCATCTGGAGATAATCAGTTTACCTTATCTGCGTCTCACAAAGACATGACTGTTGGAACCGAAAATCTCATATTTGGACTTATCAGACAGATTGAGTACAGATTTCCACAGGTTTAATGTCCGTTTCTCGTGTTTCTTGGCCCAAGCAAGTCTCTTCTTCTTATTGGTGTCCTTTAGTAGTGGTTTCCTTGCAGCAATTCGACCATGAAGGCCTGATTCACACAGTCTCCTCTGAACAGTTGATGTTGATGTCTGTTACTTGAACTCTGTGAGGCATTTATTTGGGGTGCAATTTCTGAGGCTTCAAACTGTAATGAACTTATCCTCTGCAGCAGAGGTAACTCTGGGTCTTCATTTCCTGTGGCGGCCATCATGAGAGCCAGTTTCATCATAGCGCGTTTGATGGTTTTTGCGACGTTCATGTCTTAAGGTAACGATGGACTGTCGTTTTTCTTTGCTTATTTGAGCGGTTCTTACCATAATATGGACTTGGTCTTTTACCAAATAGGGCTATCTTCTGTATACCACACCTACCTTGTCACAACACAACTGATTGGCTCAAACGGAAGAAAATAAACTCCACAAATTCACTTTTAACAAGGCACACCTGTTAATTGAAATGCATTCCAGGTGACTACCTCATGAAGCTGGTTGAGAGAATGCGAAGTGTGTGAAAAGCTGTCATCAAGGCAAAGGGTGGCTATTTGAATCTCAAATATAAAATATATTTTGATGTGTTTAACTCTTAAAAAAAAAAAATTTTTAGTTACTTCATTATTCCATATGTGTTATTTAATAGTTTTGATGTCTTCACTATTATTCTACAATGTAGAAAATAGTGAAACATTAAGAAAAAGCCTTGAATGAGTAGGTGTGTGTCCAAACTTTTGCTTGGTACTGTATATATGGGGCGGCAGGGTAGCCTAGTGGTTAGAGCGTTGGACTAGTAACCGGAAGGTTTCAAATTCAAATCCCCGAGCTGACAAGGTACAAATCTGTCGTTCTGCCCCTGAACAGGCAGTTAACCCACTGTTCCTAGGCCATCATTGAAAATAAGAATTTGTTCTTAACTGACTTGCCTCGTTAAATAAAGGTTAAAAAAATATCTATCTATCCTCCTCTTTCTTTCTATCTATATCTCTCTTTTCCCAATCTCTCTCTCTCTCTCTCTCTCTCTCTCTCTCTCTCTGTATCTCCCTCTGTCTCTCTCCTACTCTGTATCTCCCTCTGTCTCTCTCTCTCTGTCTCTCTCTCTCTCTATATATATATATTCTATGTGAGAGGAACGCAGCTAGAGCACCAGTAGATGTCAGTGTGCACCACTTATGATTCTGTACTCTGGTTGTTATCATCTCTGAACGGGGGTCACAGTCATCATCCAGCTATAGTGGTTTCTCCAGAAAAGCAGGAAATGGAGTGGAACCTCTCTTGGTTGGCTGTTCCAGCTGAATGATTACAGTAGCTCCCAATGCAGTGTTAGTACCACTGAGCCCTTCCTATTGTATCAGAGGGAGAAGAGATGATGGTGAAAATATAGCACTCTTCTTAAAAATGTGAAAAATATATAAGTTGTGATTGTTCCTGGTTAGAATATTAATGTAGATTTTTTTTAGACCAATAAATAAATGTATTGTATTGTATTGTATTCACAGCTAAAGAGGTTGCACCACACACATCTTACACGTTTTACCTTCTCATGCATTAGGAATGTCCCCCTCAATAACTCATTTCCCCCCCCCCCCCCCCCCCCCTCAGTAGCTAATCTATGTCCCCCTCAATAACTCATTTCACCCCCCCCCCCCTCAGTAGCTAATCTATGTCCCCCTCAATAACTCATTTCACCCCCCCCCCCCCCCTCAGTAGCTAATCTATGTCCCCCTCAGTAACTAATCTATGTCCCCCTCCTCAGTAGCTAATCTATGTCCCCCTCAGTAACTAATCTATGTCCCCCCCCTCTGTAACTAATCTATGTCCCCCTCAGTAACTAATCTATGTCCCCCTCAGTAACTAATCTATGTCCCCCTCAGTAACTAATCTATGTCCCCCTCAGTAACTAATCTATGTCCCCCCCCTCTGTAACTAATCTATGTCCCCCTCAATAACTCATTTCACCCCCCCCCCCCCCCCCCTCAGTAGCTAATCTATGTCCCCCTCAGTAACTAATCTATGTCCCCCTCCTCAGTAGCTAATCTATGTCCCCCTCAGTAACTAATCTATGTCCCCCTCAGTAACTAATCTATGTCCCCCCCCTCTGTAACTAATCTATGTCCCCCTCAGTAACTAATCTATGTCCCCCTCAGTAACTAATCTATGTCCCCCTCAATAACTCATTCCCCCCCCCTCCCCTCAGTAACTAATCTATGTCCCCCTCAGTAACTAATCTATGTCCCCCTCAGTAACTAATCTATGTCCCCCCCCTCTGTAACTAATCTATGTCCCCCTCAGTAACTAATCTATGTCCCCCCCCTCTGTAACTAATCTATGTCCCCCTCAGTAACTAATCTATGTCCCCCTCAGTAACTAATCTATGTCCCCCTCAATAACTCATTCCCCCCCCCTCCCCTCAGTAACTAATCTATGTCCCCCTCAGTAACTAATCTATGTCCCCCTCAGTAACTAATCTATGTCCCCCCCCTCTGTAACTAATCTATGTCCCCCTCAGTAACTAATCTATGTCCCCCTCAGTAACTAATCTATGTCTCCCCCCTCTGTAACTAATCTATGTCCCCCTCAATAACTCATTTCACCCCCCCCCCCTCAGTAGCTAATCTATGTCCCCCTCAGTAACTAATCTATGTCCCCCTCCTCAGTAGCTAATCTATGTCCCCCTCAGTAACTAATCTATGTCCCCCTCAGTAACTAATCTATGTCCCCCCCCTCTGTAACTAATCAATGTCCCCCTCAGTAACTAATCTATGTCCCCCTCAGTAACTAATCTATGTCCCCCTCAATAACTCATTCCCCCCCCCTCCCCTCAGTAACTAATCTATGTCCCCCTCAGTAACTAATCTATGTCCCCCTCAGTAACTAATCTATGTCCCCCCCCTCAGTAACTAATCTATGTCCCCCTCAGTAACTAATCTATGTCCCCCTCAGTAACTAATCTATGTCCCCCCCCTCTGTAACTAATCTATGTCCCCCTCAATAACTCATTTCACCCCCCCCCCCCCCCCCCCCCCCCTCAGTAGCTAATCTATGTCCCCCTCAGTAACTAATCTATGTCCCCCTCCTCAGTAGCTAATCTATGTCCCCCTCAGTAACTAATCTATGTCCCCCTCAGTAACTAATCTATGTCCCCCTCAGTAACTAATCTATGTCCCCCTCAATAACTCATTCCCCCCCCTCCCCTCAGTAACTAATCTATGTCCCCCTCAGTAACTAATCTATGTCCCCCTCAGTAACTAATCTATGCCCCCCCCCCTCTGTAACTAATCTATGTCCCCCTCAGTAACTAATCTATGTCCCCCTCAGTAAATAATCTATGTCCCCCCCCTCTGTAACTAATCTATGTCCCCCTCAATAACTCATTTCACCCCCCCCCCCCCCTCAGTAGCTAATCTATGTCCCCCTCAGTAACTAATCTATGTCCCCCTCCTCAGTAGCTAATCTATGTCCCCCTCAGTAACTAATCTATGTCCCCCCCTCTGTAACTAATCTATGTCCCCCTCAGTAACTAATCTATGTCCCCCTCAGTAACTAATCTATGTCCCCCTCAATAACTCATTCCCCCCCCTCCCCTCAGTAACTAATCTATGTCCCCCTCAGTAACTAATCTATGTCCCCCTCTGTAACTAATCTATGTCCCCCTCAGTAACTAATCTATGCCCCCCTCAATAACTCATCCCCCCCCCCTCAGTAGCTAATCTATGTCCCCCTCAGTAACTAATCTATGTCCCCCCCCCTCTGTAACTAATCTATGTCCCCCTCAGTAACTAATCTATGTCCCCCTCAGTAACTAATCTATGTCCCCCTCAATAACTAATTTCCCCCCCCCCCCCCTCAGTAGCTAATCTATGTCCCCCTCAGTAATTAATCTATGTCCCCCCCCTCTGTAACTAATCTATGTCCCCCTCAGTAACTAATCTATGTCCCCCTCAATAACTCATTCCCCCCCCCTCCCCTCAGTAACTAATCTATGTCCCCCTCAGTAACTAATCTATGTCCCCCTCAGTAACTAATCTATGTCCCCCCCCTCTGTAACTAATCTATGTCCCCCTCAGTAACTAATCTATGTCCCCCTCAGTAACTAATCTATGTCTCCCCCCTCTGTAACTAATCTATGTCCCCCTCAATAACTCATTTCACCCCCCCCCCCTCAGTAGCTAATCTATGTCCCCCTCAGTAACTAATCTATGTCCCCCTCCTCAGTAGCTAATCTATGTCCCCCTCAGTAACTAATCTATGTCCCCCTCAGTAACTAATCTATGTCCCCCCCCTCTGTAACTAATCAATGTCCCCCTCAGTAACTAATCTATGTCCCCCTCAGTAACTAATCTATGTCCCCCTCAATAACTCATTCCCCCCCCCTCCCCTCAGTAACTAATCTATGTCCCCCTCAGTAACTAATCTATGTCCCCCTCAGTAACTAATCTATGTCCCCCCCCTCAGTAACTAATCTATGTCCCCCTCAGTAACTAATCTATGTCCCCCTCAGTAACTAATCTATGTCCCCCCCCTCTGTAACTAATCTATGTCCCCCTCAATAACTCATTTCACCCCCCCCCCCCCCCCCCCCTCAGTAGCTAATCTATGTCCCCCTCAGTAACTAATCTATGTCCCCCTCCTCAGTAGCTAATCTATGTCCCCCTCAGTAACTAATCTATGTCCCCCTCAGTAACTAATCTATGTCCCCCTCAGTAACTAATCTATGTCCCCCTCAATAACTCATTCCCCCCCCTCCCCTCAGTAACTAATCTATGTCCCCCTCAGTAACTAATCTATGTCCCCCTCAGTAACTAATCTATGCCCCCCCCCCTCTGTAACTAATCTATGTCCCCCTCAGTAACTAATCTATGTCCCCCTCAGTAACTAATCTATGTCCCCCCCCTCTGTAACTAATCTATGTCCCCCTCAATAACTCATTTCACCCCCCCCCCCCCTCAGTAGCTAATCTATGTCCCCCTCAGTAACTAATCTATGTCCCCCTCCTCAGTAGCTAATCTATGTCCCCCTCAGTAACTAATCTATGTCCCCCCCTCTGTAACTAATCTATGTCCCCCTCAGTAACTAATCTATGTCCCCCTCAGTAACTAATCTATGTCCCCCTCAATAACTCATTCCCCCCCCTCCCCTCAGTAACTAATCTATGTCCCCCTCAGTAACTAATCTATGTCCCCCTCTGTAACTAATCTATGTCCCCCTCAGTAACTAATCTATGCCCCCCTCAATAACTCATCCCCCCCCCCCTCAGTAGCTAATCTATGTCCCCCTCAGTAACTAATCTATGTCCCCCCCCCTCTGTAACTAATCTATGTCCCCCTCAGTAACTAATCTATGTCCCCCTCAGTAACTAATCTATGTCCCCCTCAATAACTAATTTCCCCCCCCCCCCCCCCCCCTCAGTAGCTAATCTATGTCCCCCTCAGTAATTAATCTATGTCCCCCCCCTCTGTAACTAATCTATGTCCCCCTCTGTAACTAATCTATGTCCCCCTCAGTTTATTTTATTTTATTTTACCTTTATTTTACTAGGCAAGTCAGTTAAGAACAAATTCTTATTTTCAATGACGGCCTAGGAACAGTGGGTTAACTGCCTGTTCAGGGGCAGAACGACAGATTTTGTACCTTGTCAGCTGGGGGATTTGAACTTGCAACCTTTCGGTTACTAGTCCAATGCTCTAACCACTAGGCTACCCTGCCGCCCAGTAACTAATCTATGTCCCCCCCTCTGTAACTAATCTATGTCCCCCTCAGTAACTAATCTATGTCCCCCTCAGTAGCTAATCTATGTCCCCCTCAGTAACTAATCTATGTCCCCCCCCTCTGTAACTAATCTATGTCCCCCTCAGTAACTAATCTATGTCCCCCTCAGTAACTAATCTATGTCCCCCTCTGTAACTAATCTATTCCCCCCCTCAGTAACTAATCTATGTCCCCCTCAGTAGCTAATCTATGTCCCCCCCCTCAGTAACTCATCCCCCCCCCCTCAGTAGCTAATCTATGTCCCCCCCCCTCTGTAACTAATCTATGCCCCCCCCCCTCTGTAACTAATCTATGTCCCCCTCAGTAACTAATCTATGTCCCCCTCAATAACTCATTTCCCCCCCCCCCTCAGTAGCTAATCTATGCCCCCCTCAGTAACTAATCTATGTCCCCCCCCCTCTGTAACTAATCTATGTCCCCCTCTGTAACTAATCTATGTCCCCCTCAGTAACTAATCTATGTCCCCCCCTCTGTAACTAATCTATGTCCCCCTCAGTAACTAATCTATGTCCCCCTCAGTAGCTAATCTATGTCCCCCTCAGTAACTAATCTATGTCCCCCCCCTCTGTAACTAATCTATGTCCCCCTCAGTAACTAATCTATGTCCCCCTCAGTAACTAATCTATGTCCCCCTCTGTAACTAATATATTCCCCCCCTCAGTAACTAATCTATGTCCCCCTCAGTAGCTAATCTATGTCCCCCCCCTCAGTAACTAATCTATGTCCCCCTCAGTAACTAATCTATGTCCCCCTCAGTAGCTAATCTATGTCCCCCCCCTCAGTAACTAATCTGTGCCCCCCCCTTAGTAACTAATCTATGTCCCTCCCTCCTCAGTAACTAATCTATGTCCCTCCATCCTCAGTAACTAATCTATGTCCCCCCCTCCTCAGTAACTAATCTATGTCCCTCCCTTCTCAGTAACTAATCTATGCCCCCCCCCCCCCTCAGTAGCTAATCTATGTCCCCCCCCTCAGTAACTAATCTATGCCCCCCCCCCCTCAGTAACTAATCTACCCCCCCCCTCAGTAGCTAATCTATGTCCCCCCCTCCTCAGTAGCTAATCTATGTCCCCCTCAGTAGCTAATCTATGCCCCCCCCTCAGTAACTAATCTATGTCCCCCCCCTCATTAACTAATCTACCCCCCCCCTCAGTAACTAATCTATGTCCCCCCCTCCTCAGTAACTAATCTATGCCCCCCCCCTCCTCAGTAGCTAATCTATGTCCCCCTCAGTAGCTAATCTATGTCCCCCCCCTCAGTAACTAATCTATGTCCCCCCCCCCTCAGTAACTAATCTATCCCCCCCCCTCAGTAACTAATCTATGCCCCCCCTCCTCAGTAACTAATCTATTTCCCCCTCAGTAGCTAATCTATGTCCCCCTCAGTAGCTAATCTATGTCCCCCCTCCTCAGTAACTAATCTACCCCCCCCCCTCAGTAACTAATCTATGTCCCACCTCAGTAGCTAATCTATGTCCCCCCCTCAGTAGCTAATCTATGTCCCCCTTAGTAACTAATCTATGTCCCTCCGTCCTCAGTAACTAATCTATGTCCCTCCCTCCTCAGTAACTAATCTATGTCCCTCCCTCCTCAGTAACTAATCTATGTCCCCCCCTCCTCAGTAACTAATCTATGTCCCTCCCTTCTCAGTAACTAATCTATGTCCCTCCCTCCTCAGTAACGAATCTATTCCCTCCTCAGTAACGAATCTATTCCCCCCTCAGTAACTAATCTATGTCCCCCCCTCCTCAGTAACTAATCTATGCCCCCCCTCCTCAGTAACTAATCTATGTCCCCCCCCTCTGTAACTAATCTATGTCCCCCTCAGTAACTAATCTATGTCCCTCCCTCAGTAACTAATCGATGTCCCCCTCCTCAGTAACTAATCTATGCCCCCCCCCCTCTGTAACTAATCTATGCCCCCCCTCAGTAACTAATCTATTTCCCCCCCCCTCTGTAACTAATCTATGTCCCCCTCAGTAACTAATCTATGTCCCCCTCAGTAACTAATCTATGTCCCCCTCAGTAACTAATCTATGTCCCCCTCAGTAACTAATCTATGTCCCCCCCTCAGTAGCTAATCTATGTCCCCCCCTCAGTAGCTAATCTATGTCCCCCTCAGTAACTAATCTATGTCCCCCTCAGTAACTAATCAATGTCCCCCCCTCAGTAGCTAATCTATGTCCCCCCCTCAGTAGCTAATCTATGTCCCCCTCAGTAACTAATCTATGTCCCCCTCAGTAACTAATCTATGTCCCCCCCCTCAGTAACTAATCTATGTCCCCCCCTCAGTAACTAATCTATGTCCCCCTTAGTAACTAATCTATGTCCCCCCCCTCTGTAACTAATCTATGTCCCCCTCTGTAACTAATCTATGCCCCCCCCTCCTCAGTAGCTAATCTATGTCCCCCTCAGTAGCTAATCTATGTTCCCACCCCTCAGTAACTAATCTATGTCCCCCCCCCTCAGTAACTAATCTATCCCCCCCCCCCCCCCTCAGTACCTAATCTATGTCCCCCCTCCTCAGTAGCTAATCTATGTCCCCCTCAGTAGCTAATCTATGTCCCCCCCTCAGTAACTAATCTATGTCCCCCCTCCTCAGTAACTAATCTATCCCCCCCCCCTCAGTAACTAACCTATGCCCCCCCCTCCTCAGTAGCTAATCTATGTCCCCCTCAGTAGCTAATCTATGTCCCCCCCCTCAGTAACTAATCTATGTCCCCCTCAGTAGCTAATCTATGTCCCCCCCCTCAGTAACTAATCTATGCCTCCCCCCCCCTTAGTAACTAATCTATGCCCCCCCCTCCTCAGTAGCTAATCTATGTCCCCCTCAGTAGCTGATCTATGTCCCCCCCTCATTAGTAACTAATCTATGTCCCCCTCTGTAACTAATCTATGTCCCCCCCTTCAGTAACTAATCTATGTCCCTCCCTCCTCAGTAACTAATCTATGTCCCCCCCTCCTCAGTAACTAATCTATGTCCCCCCCTCAGTAACTAATCTACGTCCCCCCCTCCTCAGTAACTAATCTATGTCCCTCCCTCCTCAGTAACTAATCTATGTCCCCCCCTCCTCAGTAACTAATCTATGTCCCTCCCTCCTCAGTAACGAATCTATCCCCCCCCTCAGTAACTAATCTATGTCCCCCTTCAGTAACTAATCTATGTCCCTCCCTCCTCAGTAACTAATCTATGTCCCCCTCCTCAGTAACTAATCTATGTCCCTCCCTCCTCAGTAACTAATCTATGTCCCCCTCCTCAGTAACTAATCTATGTCCCCCCCCTCCTCAGTAACTAATCTATGTCCCCTTCCTCAGTGACTAATCTACCCCCCCCCCCTCAGTAACTAATCTATGTCCCACCTCAGTAGCTAATCTATGTCCCCCCCTCAGTAGCTAATCTATGTCCCCCTTAGTAACTAATCTATGTCCCTCCCTCCTCAGTAACTAATCTATGTCCCTCCCTCCTCAGTAACTAATCTATGTCCCTCCCTCCTCAGTAACTAATCTATGTCCCCCCCTCCTCAGTAACTAATCTATGTCCCTCCCTTCTCAGTAACTAATCTATGTCCCTCCCTCCTCAGTAACGAATCTATTCCCTCCTCAGTAACGAATCTATTCCCCCCTCAGTAACTAATCTATGTCCCTCCCTCCTCAGTAACTTATCTATGTCCCCCTCCTCAGTATCTTATCTATCCCCCCCTCCTCAGTAACTAATCTATGTCCCCCTCCTCAGTAACTAATCTATCCCCCCCTCCTCAGTAACTAATCTATGTCCCCCTCCTCAGTAACTAATCTACCCCCCCCCCTCTATGTCCCACCTCAGTAGCTAATCTATGTCCCCCCCTCAGTAGCTAATCTATGTCCCCCGTAGTAACTAATCTATGTCCCTCCCTCCTCAGTAACTAATCTATGTCCCTCCCTCCTCAGTAACTAATCTATGTCCCTCCCTCCTCAGTAACTAATCTATGTCCCCCCCTCCTCAGTAACTAATCAATGTCCCCCCCTCAGTAGCTAATCTATGTCCCCCCCTCAGTAGCTAATCTATGTCCCCCTCAGTAACTAATCTATGTCCCCCTCAGTAACTAATCTATGTCCCCCCCCTCAGTAACTAATCTATGTCCCCCCCTCAGTAACTAATCTATGTCCCCCTTAGTAACTAATCTATGTCCCCCCCCTCTGTAACTAATCTATGTCCCCCTCTGTAACTAATCTATGCCCCCCCCCTCCTCAGTAGCTAATCTATGTCCCCCTCAGTAGCTAATCTATGTTCCCACCCCTCAGTAACTAATCTATGTCCCCCCCCCTCAGTAACTAATCTACCCCCCCCCCCCCTCAGTACCTAATCTATGTCCCCCCTCCTCAGTAGCTAATCTATGTCCCCCTCAGTAGCTAATCTATGTCCCCCCCTCAGTAACTAATCTATGTCCCCCCTCCTCAGTAACTAATCTACCCCCCCCCCCTCAGTAACTAACCTATGCCCCCCCCTCCTCAGTAGCTAATCTATGTCCCCCTCAGTAGCTAATCTATGTCCCCCCCCTCAGTAACTAATCTATGTCCCCCTCAGTAGCTAATCTATGTCCCCCCCCTCAGTAACTAATCTATGCCTCCCCCCCCCCCTTAGTAACTAATCTATGCCCCCCCCTCCTCAGTAGCTAATCTATGTCCCCCTCAGTAGCTGATCTATGTCCCCCCCTCATTAGTAACTAATCTATCCCCCCCCTCAGTAACTAATCTATGTCCCCCTCAGTAGCTAATCTATGTCCCCCCCTCAGTAGCTAATCTATGTCCCCCTTAGTAACTAATCTATGTCCCCCCCCTCTGTAACTAATCTATGTCCCCCTCAGTAGCTAATCTATGCCCCCCCCTCAGTAACTAATCTATGTCCCCCCCCTCATTAACTAATCTACCCCCCCCCCTCAGTAACTAATCTATGTCCCCCCCCTCCTCAGTAACTAATCTATGCCCCCCCCCCTCCTCAGTAGCTAATCTATGTCCCCCTCAGTAACTAATCTATGTCCCCCTCAGTAACTAATCTATGTCCCCCCCCTCATTAACTAATCTACCCCCCCCCCTCAGTAACTAATCTATGTCCCCCCCCCCTCAGTAACTAATCTATCCCCCCCCCCTCAGTAACTAATCTATGCCCCCCCTCCTCAGTAACTAATCTATTTCCCCCTCAGTAGCTAATCTATGTCCCCCTCAGTAGCTAATCTATGTCCCCCCTCCTCAGTAACTAATCTACCCCCCCCCTCAGTAACTAATCTATGTCCCACCTCAGTAGCTAATCTATGTCCCCCCCTCCGTAGCTAATCTATGTCCCCCTTAGTAACTAATCTATGTCCCTCCGTCCTCAGTAACTAATCTATGTCCCTCCCTCCTCAGTAACTAATCTATGTCCCTCCCTCCTCAGTAACTAATCTATGTCCCTCCCTTCTCAGTAACTAATCTATGTCCCTCCCTCCTCAGTAACGAATCTATTCCCTCCTCAGTAACGAATCTATTCCCCCCTCAGTAACGAATCTATGTCCCCCCCTCCTCAGTAACTAATCTATGCCCCCCCTCCTCAGTAACTAATCTATGTCCCCCCCCTCTGTAACTAATCTATGTCCCCCTCAGTAACTAATCTATGTCCCCCCCCTCAGTAACTAATCTATGTCCCCCTCAGTAGCTAATCTATGTCCCCCCCCTCAGTAACTAATCTATGCCTCCCCCCCCCCCTTAGTAACTAATCTATGCCCCCCCCTCCTCAGTAGCTAATCTATGTCCCCCTCAGTAGCTGATCTATGTCCCCCCCTCATTAGTAACTAATCTATCCCCCCCCTCAGTAACTAATCTATGTCCCCCTCAGTAGCTAATCTATGTCCCCCCCTCAGTAGCTAATCTATGTCCCCCTTAGTAACTAATCTATGTCCCCCCCCTCTGTAACTAATCTATGTCCCCCTCAGTAGCTAATCTATGCCCCCCCCTCAGTAACTAATCTATGTCCCCCCCCTCATTAACTAATCTACCCCCCCCCCTCAGTAACTAATCTATGTCCCCCCCCTCCTCAGTAACTAATCTATGCCCCCCCCCCTCCTCAGTAGCTAATCTATGTCCCCCTCAGTAACTAATCTATGTCCCCCTCAGTAACTAATCTATGTCCCCCCCCTCATTAACTAATCTACCCCCCCCCCTCAGTAACTAATCTATGTCCCCCCCCCCTCAGTAACTAATCTATCCCCCCCCCCTCAGTAACTAATCTATGCCCCCCCTCCTCAGTAACTAATCTATTTCCCCCTCAGTAGCTAATCTATGTCCCCCTCAGTAGCTAATCTATGTCCCCCCTCCTCAGTAACTAATCTACCCCCCCCCTCAGTAACTAATCTATGTCCCACCTCAGTAGCTAATCTATGTCCCCCCCTCAGTAGCTAATCTATGTCCCCCTTAGTAACTAATCTATGTCCCTCCGTCCTCAGTAACTAATCTATGTCCCTCCCTCCTCAGTAACTAATCTATGTCCCTCCCTCCTCAGTAACTAATCTATGTCCCTCCCTTCTCAGTAACTAATCTATGTCCCTCCCTCCTCAGTAACGAATCTATTCCCTCCTCAGTAACGAATCTATTCCCCCCTCAGTAACGAATCTATGTCCCCCCCTCCTCAGTAACTAATCTATGCCCCCCCTCCTCAGTAACTAATCTATGTCCCCCCCCTCTGTAACTAATCTATGTCCCCCTCAGTAACTAATCTATGTCCCTCCCTCAGTAACTAATCGATGTCCCCCTCCTCAGTAACTAATCTATGCCCCCCCCCCCTCTGTAACTAATCTATGCCCCCCCTCAGTAACTAATCTATTCCCCCCCCCCTCTGTAACTAATCTATGTCCCCCTCAGTAACTAATCTATGTCCCCCTCAGTAACTAATCTATGTCCCCCCCCTCAGTAACTAATCTATGTCCCCCCCTCAGTAACTAATCTATGTCCCCCTTAGTAACTAATCTATGTCCCCCCCCTCTGTAACTAATCTATGTCCCCCTCTGTAACTAATCTATGCCCCCCCCCCTCCTCAGTAGCTAATCTATGTCCCCCTCAGTAGCTAATCTATGTTCCCACCCCTCAGTAACTAATCTATGTCCCCCCCCCTCAGTAACTAATCTACCCCCCCCCCCCCCTCAGTACCTAATCTATGTCCCCCCTCCTCAGTAGCTAATCTATGTCCCCCTCAGTAGCTAATCTATGTCCCCCCCTCAGTAACTAATCTATGTCCCCCCTCCTCAGTAACTAATCTACCCCCCCCCCCTCAGTAACTAACCTATGCCCCCCCCTCCTCAGTAGCTAATCTATGTCCCCCTCAGTAGCTAATCTATGTCCCCCCCCTCAGTAACTAATCTATGTCCCCCTCAGTAGCTAATCTATGTCCCCCCCCTCAGTAACTAATCTATGCCTCCCCCCCCCCCTTAGTAACTAATCTATGCCCCCCCCTCCTCAGTAGCTAATCTATGTCCCCCTCAGTAGCTGATCTATGTCCCCCCCTCATTAGTAACTAATCTATCCCCCCCCTCAGTAACTAATCTATGTCCCCCTCAGTAGCTAATCTATGTCCCCCCCTCAGTAGCTAATCTATGTCCCCCTTAGTAACTAATCTATGTCCCCCCCCTCTGTAACTAATCTATGTCCCCCTCAGTAGCTAATCTATGCCCCCCCCTCAGTAACTAATCTATGTCCCCCCCCTCATTAACTAATCTACCCCCCCCCCTCAGTAACTAATCTATGTCCCCCCCCTCCTCAGTAACTAATCTATGCCCCCCCCCCTCCTCAGTAGCTAATCTATGTCCCCCTCAGTAGCTAATCTATGTCCCCCCCCTCAGTAACTAATCTATGTCCCCCCCCCCTCAGTAACTAATCTATCCCCCCCCCCTCAGTAACTAATCTATGCCCCCCCTCCTCAGTAACTAATCTATTTCCCCCTCAGTAGCTAATCTATGTCCCCCTCAGTAGCTAATCTATGTCCCCCCTCCTCAGTAACTAATCTACCCCCCCCCTCAGTAACTAATCTATGTCCCACCTCAGTAGCTAATCTATGTCCCCCCCTCAGTAGCTAATCTATGTCCCCCTTAGTAACTAATCTATGTCCCTCCGTCCTCAGTAACTAATCTATGTCCCTCCCTCCTCAGTAACTAATCTATGTCCCTCCCTCCTCAGTAACTAATCTATGTCCCTCCCTTCTCAGTAACTAATCTATGTCCCTCCCTCCTCAGTAACGAATCTATTCCCTCCTCAGTAACGAATCTATTCCCCCCTCAGTAACGAATCTATGTCCCCCCCTCCTCAGTAACTAATCTATGCCCCCCCTCCTCAGTAACTAATCTATGTCCCCCCCCTCTGTAACTAATCTATGTCCCCCTCAGTAACTAATCTATGTCCCTCCCTCAGTAACTAATCGATGTCCCCCTCCTCAGTAACTAATCTATGCCCCCCCCCCCTCTGTAACTAATCTATGTCCCCCTCAGTAACTAATCTATGTCCCCCTCAGTAACTAATCTATGTCCCCCTCAGTAACTAATCTATGTCCCCCTCAGTAACTAATCTATGTCCCCCCCTCAGTAGCTAATCTATGTCCCCCCCTCAGTAGCTAATCTATGTCCCCCTCAGTAACTAATCTATGTCCCCCTCAGTAACTAATCAATGTCCCCCCCTCAGTAGCTAATCTATGTCCCCCCCTCAGTAGCTAATCTATGTCCCCCTCAGTAACTAATCTATGTCCCCCTCAGTAACTAATCTATGTCCCCCCCCTCAGTAACTAATCTATGTCCCCCCCTCAGTAACTAATCTATGTCCCCCTTAGTAACTAATCTATGTCCCCCCCCTCTGTAACTAATCTATGTCCCCCTCTGTAACTAATCTATGCCCCCCCCTCCTCAGTAGCTAATCTATGTCCCCCTCAGTAGCTAATCTATGTTCCCACCCCTCAGTAACTAATCTATGTCCCCCCCCTCAGTAACTAATCTATCCCCCCCCCCCTCAGTACCTAATCTATGTCCCCCCTCCTCAGTAGCTAATCTATGTCCCCCTCAGTAGCTAATCTATGTCCCCCCCTCAGTAACTAATCTATGTCCCCCCTCCTCAGTAACTAATCTATCCCCCCCCCCTCAGTAACTAACCTATGCCCCCCCCTCCTCAGTAGCTAATCTATGTCCCCCTCAGTAGCTAATCTATGTCCCCCCCCTCAGTAACTAATCTATGTCCCCCTCAGTAGCTAATCTATGTCCCCCCCCTCAGTAACTAAACTATGCCTCCCCCCCCTTAGTAACTAATCTATGCCCCCCCCTCCTCAGTAGCTAATCTATGTCCCCCTCAGTAGCTGATCTATGTCCCCCCCTCATTAGTAACTAATCTATGTCCCCCTCTGTAACTAATCTATGTCCCCCCCTTCAGTAACTAATCTATGTCCCTCCCTCCTCAGTAACTAATCTATGTCCCCCCCTCCTCAGTAACTAATCTATGTCCCCCCCTCAGTAACTAATCTACGTCCCCCCCTCCTCAGTAACTAATCTATGTCCCTCCCTCCTCAGTAACTAATCTATGTCCCCCCCTCCTCAGTAACTAATCTATGTCCCTCCCTCCTCAGTAACGAATCTATTCCCCCCCTCAGTAACTAATCTATGTCCCCCTTCAGTAACTAATCTATGTCCCTCCCTCCTCAGTAACTAATCTATGTCCCCCTCCTCAGTAACTAATCTATGTCCCTCCCTCCTCAGTAACTAATCTATGTCCCCCCCCTCATTAACTAATCTATTTCCCCCCCCTCCTCAGTAACTAATCTATGTCCCCTTCCTCAGTGACTAATCTACCCCCCCCCCCCCTCAGTAACTAATCTATGTCCCACCTCAGTAGCTAATCTATGTCCCCCCCTCAGTAGCTAATCTATGTCCCCCTTAGTAACTAATCTATGTCCCTCCCTCCTCAGTAACTAATCTATGTCCCTCCCTCCTCAGTAACTAATCTATGTCCCTCCCTCCTCAGTAACTAATCTATGTCCCCCCCTCCTCAGTAACTAATCTATGTCCCTCCCTTCTCAGTAACTAATCTATGTCCCTCCCTCCTCAGTAACGAATCTATTCCCTCCTCAGTAACGAATCTATTCCCCCCTCAGTAGCTAATCTATGTCCCTCCCTCCTCAGTAACTAATCTATGTCCCCCTCCTCAGTAACTAATCTATCCCCCCCTCCTCAGTAACTAATCTATGTCCCCCTCCTCAGTAACTAATCTATCCCCCCCTCCTCAGTAACTAATCTATGTCCCCCTCCTCAGTAACTAATCTACCCCCCCCCCTCAGTAACTAATCTATGTCCCACCTCAGTAGCTAATCTATGTCCCCCCCTCAGTAGCTAATCTATGTCCCCCGTAGTAACTAATCTATGTCCCTCCCTCCTCAGTAACTAATCTATGTCCCTCCCTCCTCAGTAACTAATCTATGTCCCTCCCTCCTCAGTAACTAATCTATGTCCCCCCCTCCTCAGTAACTAATCAATGTCCCCCCCTCAGTAGCTAATCTATGTCCCCCCCTCAGTAGCTAATCTATGTCCCCCTCAGTAACTAATCTATGTCCCCCTCAGTAACTAATCTATGTCCCCCCCCTCAGTAACTAATCTATGTCCCCCCCTCAGTAACTAATCTATGTCCCCCTTAGTAACTAATCTATGTCCCCCCCCTCTGTAACTAATCTATGTCCCCCTCTGTAACTAATCTATGCCCCCCCCCTCCTCAGTAGCTAATCTATGTCCCCCTCAGTAGCTAATCTATGTTCCCACCCCTCAGTAACTAATCTATGCCCCCCCCCCCTCAGTAACTAATCTATCCCCCCCCCCCCCCTCAGTACCTAATCTATGTCCCCCCTCCTCAGTAGCTAATCTATGTCCCCCTCAGTAGCTAATCTATGTCCCCCCCTCAGTAACTAATCTATGTCCCCCCTCCTCAGTAACTAATCTACCCCCCCCCCTCAGTAACTAACCTATGCCCCCCCCTCCTCAGTAGCTAATCTATGTCCCCCTCAGTAGCTAATCTATGTTCCCCCCCTCAGTAACTAATCTATGTCCCCCTCAGTAGCTAATCTATGTCCCCCCCCTCAGTAACTAATCTATGCCTCCCCCCCCCTTAGTAACTAATCTATGCCCCCCCCTCCTCAGTAGCTAATCTATGTCCCCCTCAGTAGCTGATCTATGTCCCCCCCTCATTAGTAACTAATCTATCCCCCCCCTCAGTAACTAATCTATGTCCCCCTCAGTAGCTAATCTATGTCCCCCCCTCAGTAGCTAATCTATGTCCCCCTTAGTAACTAATCTATGTCCCCCCCCTCTGTAACTAATCTATGTCCCCCTCAATAACTAATCTATGCCCCCCCACTCAGTAACTAATCTATGTCCCCCTTAGTAACTAATCTATGTCCCCCTTAGTAACTAATCTATGTCCCCCTCTGTAACTAATCTATGTCCCCCCCTTCAGTAACTAATCTATGTCCCTCCCTCCTCAGTAACTAATCTATGTCCCCCCCTCCTCAGTAACTAATCTATGTCCCCCCCTCAGTAACTAATCTACGTCCCCCCCTCCTCAGTAACTAATCTATGTCCCTCCCTCCTCAGTAACTAATCTATGTCCCCCCCTCCTCAGTAACTAATCTATGTCCCTCCCTCCTCAGTAACGAATCTATTCCCCCCCTCAGTAACTAATCTATGTCCCCCTTCAGTAACTAATCTATGTCCCTCCCTCCTCAGTAACTAATCTATGTCCCCCTCCTCAGTAACTAATCTATGTCCCTCCCTCCTCAGTAACTAATCTATGTCCCCCTCCTCAGTAACTAATCTATGTCCCCCCCCTCCTCAGTAACTAATCTATGTCCCCTTCCTCAGTGACTAATCTACCCCCCCCCCCTCAGTAACTAATCTATGTCCCACCTCAGTAGCTAATCTATGTCCCCCCCTCAGTAGCTAATCTATGTCCCCCTTAGTAACTAATCTATGTCCCTCCCTCCTCAGTAACTAATCTATGTCCCTCCCTCCTCAGTAACTAATCTATGTCCCTCCCTCCTCAGTAACTAATCTATGTCCCCCCCTCCTCAGTAACTAATCTATGTCCCTCCCTTCTCAGTAACTAATCTATGTCCCTCCCTCCTCAGTAACGAATCTATTCCCTCCTCAGTAACAAATCTATTCCCCCCTCAGTAACTAATCTATGTCCCTCCCTCCTCAGTAACTAATCTATGTCCCCCTCCTCAGTAACTAATCTATCCCCCCCTCCTCAGTAACTAATCTATGTCCCCCTCCTCAGTAACTAATCTATCCCCCCCTCCTCAGTAACTAATCTATGTCCCCCTCCTCAGTAACTAATCTACCCCCCCCCTCAGTAACTAATCTATGTCCCACCTCAGTAGCTAATCTATGTCCCCCCCTCAGTAGCTAATCTATGTCCCCCGTAGTAACTAATCTATGTCCCTCCCTCCTCAGTAACTAATCTATGTCCCTCCCTCCTCAGTAACTAATCTATGTCCCTCCCTCCTCAGTAACTAATCTATGCCCCCCCTCCTCAGTAACTAATCTATGTCCCTCCCTCCTCAGTAACTAATCTATGTCCCTCCCTCCTCAGTAACTAATCTATGTCCCTCCCTCCTCAGTAACTATTCTATGTCCCCCTCCTCAGTAACTAATCTATCTCCCCCTCCTCAGTAACTAATCTATGTCCCCCTCCTCAGTAACTAATCTATGTCCCCCCCTCCTCAGTAACTAATCTATGCCCCCCCTCCTCAGTAACTAATCTATGTCCCCCCCCTCTGTAACTAATCTATGTCCCCCTCAGTAACTAATCTATGTCCCTACCTCAGTAACTAATCGATGTCCCCCTCCTCAGTAACTAATCTATGCCCCCCCCCTCTGTAACTAATCTATGCCCCCCTCAGTAACTAATCTATGCCCCCCCCCTCTGTAACTAATCTATGTCCCCCTCAGTAACTAATCTATGTCCCCCTCAGTAACTAATCTATGTCCCCCTCAGTAACTAATCTATGTCCCCCTCAGTAACTAATCTATGTCCCCCTTAGTAACTAATCTATGTCCCCCCCCTCAGTAACTAATCTACCCCCCCCCCTCAGTAACTAATCTATGTCCCACCTCAGTAGCTAATCTATGTCCCCCCCTCAGTAGCTAATCTATGTCCCCCTTAGTAACTAATCTATGTCCCTCCGTCCTCAGTAACTAATCTATGTCCCTCCCTCCTCAGTAACTAATCTATGTCCCTCCCTCCTCAGTAACTAATCTATGTCCCCCCCTCCTCAGTAACTAATCTATGTCCCTCCCTTCTCAGTAACTAATCTATGTCCCTCCCTCCTCAGTAACGAATCTATTCCCTCCTCAGTAACGAATCTATTCCCCCCTCAGTAACTAATCTATGTCCCCCCCTCCTCAGTAACTAATCTATGCCCCCCCTCCTCAGTAACTAATCTATGTCCCCCCCCTCTGTAACTAATCTATGTCCCCCTCAGTAACTAATCTATGTCCCTCCCTCAGTAACTAATCGATGTCCCCCTCCTCAGTAACTAATCTATGCCCCCCCCCTCTGTAACTAATCTATGCCCCCCCTCAGTAACTAATCTATGCCCCCCCCCCCTCTGTAACTAATCTATGTCCCCCTCAGTAACTAATCTATGTCCCCCTCAGTAACTAATCTATGTCCCCCTCAGTAACTAATCTATGTCCCCCTCAGTAACTAATCTATGTCCCCCCCTCAGTAGCTAATCTATGTCCCCCCCTCAGTAGCTAATCTATGTCCCCCTCAGTAACTAATCTATGTCCCCCTCAGTAACTAATCAATGTCCCCCCCTCAGTAGCTAATCTATGTCCCCCCCTCAGTAGCTAATCTATGTCCCCCTCAGTAACTAATCTATGTCCCCCTCAGTAACTAATCTATGTCCCCCCCCTCAGTAACTAATCTATGTCCCCCTCCTCAGTAACTAATCTATGTCCCCCTCCTCAGTAACTAATCTATGTCCCCCCCTCCTCAGTAACTAATCTATGCCCCCCCTCCTCAGTAACTAATCTATGTCCCCCCCCTCTGTAACTAATCTATGTCCCCCTCAGTAACTAATCTATGTCCCTACCTCAGTAACTAATCGATGTCCCCCTCCTCAGTAACTAATCTATGCCCCCCCCCTCTGTAACTAATCTATGCCCCCCTCAGTAACTAATCTATGCCCCCCCCCTCTGTAACTAATCTATGTCCCCCTCAGTAACTAATCTATGTCCCCCTCAGTAACTAATCTATGTCCCCCTCAGTAACTAATCTATGTCCCCCTCAGTAACTAATCTATGTCCCCCTTAGTAACTAATCTATGTCCCCCCCCTCAGTAACTAATCTACCCCCCCCCCTCAGTAACTAATCTATGTCCCACCTCAGTAGCTAATCTATGTCCCCCCCTCAGTAGCTAATCTATGTCCCCCTTAGTAACTAATCTATGTCCCTCCGTCCTCAGTAACTAATCTATGTCCCTCCCTCCTCAGTAACTAATCTATGTCCCTCCCTCCTCAGTAACTAATCTATGTCCCCCCCTCCTCAGTAACTAATCTATGTCCCTCCCTTCTCAGTAACTAATCTATGTCCCTCCCTCCTCAGTAACGAATCTATTCCCTCCTCAGTAACGAATCTATTCCCCCCTCAGTAACTAATCTATGTCCCCCCCTCCTCAGTAACTAATCTATGCCCCCCCTCCTCAGTAACTAATCTATGTCCCCCCCCTCTGTAACTAATCTATGTCCCCCTCAGTAACTAATCTATGTCCCTCCCTCAGTAACTAATCGATGTCCCCCTCCTCAGTAACTAATCTATGCCCCCCCCCCCCTCTGTAACTAATCTATGCCCCCCCTCAGTAACTAATCTATGCCCCCCCCCTCTGTAACTAATCTATGTCCCCCTCAGTAACTAATCTATGTCCCCCTCAGTAACTAATCTATGTCCCCCTCAGTAACTAATCTATGTCCCCCTCAGTAACTAATCTATGTCCCCCCCTCAGTAGCTAATCTATGTCCCCCCCTCAGTAGCTAATCTATGTCCCCCTCAGTAACTAATCTATGTCCCCCTCAGTAACTAATCAATGTCCCCCCCTCAGTAGCTAATCTATGTCCCCCCCTCAGTAGCTAATCTATGTCCCCCTCAGTAACTAATCTATGTCCCCCTCAGTAACTAATCTATGTCCCCCCCCTCAGTAACTAATCTATGTCCCCCCCTCAGTAACTAATCTATGTCCCCCTTAGTAACTAATCTATGTCCCCCCCCTCTGTAACTAATCTATGTCCCCCTCTGTAACTAATCTATGCCCCCCCCTCCTCAGTAGCTAATCTATGTCCCCCTCAGTAGCTAATCTATGTTCCCACCCCTCAGTAACTAATCTATGTCCCCCCCCCTCAGTAACTAATCTATCCCCCCCCCCTCAGTACCTAATCTATGTCCCCCCTCCTCAGTAGCTAATCTATGTCCCCCTCAGTAGCTAATCTATGTCCCCCCCTCAGTAACTAATCTATGTCCCCCCTCCTCAGTAACTAATCTATCCCCCCCCCTCATCAACTAACCTATGCCCCCCCCTCCTCAGTAGCTAATCTATGTCCCCCTCAGTAGCTAATCTATGTCCCCCCCCTCAGTAACTAATCTATGTCCCCCTCAGTAGCTAATCTATGTCCCCCCCCTTAGTAACTAATCTATGCCTCCCCCCCCCTTAGTAACTAATCTATGCCCCCCCCTCCTCAGTAGCTAATCTATGTCCCCCTCAGTAGCTGATCTATGTCCCCCCCTCATTAGTAACTAATCTATGTCCCCCTCTGTAACTAATCTATGTCCCCCCCTTCAGTAACTAATCTATGTCCCTCCCTCCTCAGTAACTAATCTATGTCCCCCCCTCCTCAGTAACTAATCTATGTCCCCCCCTCAGTAACTAATCTACGTCCCCCCCTCCTCAGTAACTAATCTATGTCCCTCCCTCCTCAGTAACTAATCTATGTCCCCCCCTCCTCAGTAACTAATCTATGTCCCTCCCTCCTCAGTAACGAATCTATTCCCCCCCTCAGTAACTAATCTATGTCCCCCTTCAGTAACTAATCTATGTCCCTCCCTCCTCAGTAACTAATCTATGTCCCCCTCCTCAGTAACTAATCTATGTCCCTCCCTCCTCAGTAACTAATCTATGTCCCCCTCCTCAGTAACTAATCTATGTCCCCCCCCTCCTCAGTAACTAATCTATGTCCCCTTCCTCAGTGACTAATCTACCCCCCCCCCCTCAGTAACTAATCTATGTCCCACCTCAGTAGCTAATCTATGTCCCCCCCTCAGTAGCTAATCTATGTCCCCCTTAGTAACTAATCTATGTCCCTCCCTCCTCAGTAACTAATCTATGTCCCTCCCTCCTCAGTAACTAATCTATGTCCCTCCCTCCTCAGTAACTAATCTATGTCCCCCCCTCCTCAGTAACTAATCTATGTCCCTCCCTTCTCAGTAACTAATCTATGTCCCTCCCTCCTCAGTAACGAATCTATTCCCTCCTCAGTAACGAATCTATTCCCCCCTCAGTAACTAATCTATGTCCCTCCCTCCTCAGTAACTAATCTATGTCCCCCTCCTCAGTAACTAATCTATCCCCCCCTCCTCAGTAACTAATCTATGTCCCCCTCCTCAGTAACTAATCTATCCCCCCCTCCTCAGTAACTAATCTATGTCCCCCTCCTCAGTAACTAATCTACCCCCCCCTCAGTAACTAATCTATGTCCCACCTCAGTAGCTAATCTATGTCCCCCCCTCAGTAGCTAATCTATGTCCCCCGTAGTAACTAATCTATGTCCCCCTCCTCAGTAACTAATCTATGTCCCTCCCTCCTCAGTAACTAATCTATGTCCCCCTCCTCAGTAACTAATCTATGTCCCCCCCCTCCTCAGTAACTAATCTATGTCCCCTTCCTCAGTGACTAATCTACCCCCCCCCCCTCAGTAACTAATCTATGTCCCACCTCAGTAGCTAATCTATGTCCCCCCCTCAGTAGCTAATCTATGTCCCCCTTAGTAACTAATCTATGTCCCTCCCTCCTCAGTAACTAATCTATGTCCCTCCCTCCTCAGTAACTAATCTATGTCCCTCCCTCCTCAGTAACTAATCTATGTCCCCCCCTCCTCAGTAACTAATCTATGTCCCTCCCTTCTCAGTAACTAATCTATGTCCCTCCCTCCTCAGTAACGAATCTATTCCCTCCTCAGTAACGAATCTATTCCCCCCTCAGTAACTAATCTATGTCCCTCCCTCCTCAGTAACTAATCTATGTCCCCCTCCTCAGTAACTAATCTATCCCCCCCTCCTCAGTAACTAATCTATGTCCCCCTCCTCAGTAACTAATCTATCCCCCCCTCCTCAGTAACTAATCTATGTCCCCCTCCTCAGTAACTAATCTACCCCCCCCTCAGTAACTAATCTATGTCCCACCTCAGTAGCTAATCTATGTCCCCCCCTCAGTAGCTAATCTATGTCCCCCGTAGTAACTAATCTATGTCCCTCCCTCCTCAGTAACTAATCTATGTCCCTCCCTCCTCAGTAACTAATCTATGTCCCTCCCTCCTCAGTAACTAATCTATGTCCCCCCCTCCTCAGTAACTAATCAATGTCCCCCCCTCAGTAGCTAATCTATGTCCCCCCCTCAGTAGCTAATCTATGTCCCCCTCAGTAACTAATCTATGTCCCCCTCAGTAACTAATCTATGTCCCCCCCCTCAGTAACTAATCTATGTCCCCCCCTCAGTAACTAATCTATGTCCCCCTTAGTAACTAATCTATGTCCCCCCCCTCTGTAACTAATCTATGTCCCCCTCTGTAACTAATCTATGCCCCCCCCCCTCCTCAGTAGCTAATCTATGTCCCCCTCAGTAGCTAATCTATGTTCCCACCCCTCAGTAACTAATCTATGTCCCCCCCCTCAGTAACTAATCTATCCCCCCCCCCCCCTCAGTACCTAATCTATGTCCCCCCTCCTCAGTAGCTAATCTATGTCCCCCTCAGTAGCTAATCTATGTCCCCCCCTCAGTAACTAATCTATGTCCCCCCTCCTCAGTAACTAATCTACCCCCCCCCCCCTCAGTAACTAACCTATGCCCCCCCCTCCTCAGTAGCTAATCTATGTCCCCCTCAGTAGCTAATCTATGTCCCCCCCCTCAGTAACTAATCTATGTCCCCCTCAGTAGCTAATCTATGTCCCCCCCCTCAGTAACTAATCTATGCCTCCCCCCCCTTAGTAACTAATCTATGCCCCCCCCTCCTCAGTAGCTAATCTATGTCCCCCTCAGTAGCTGATCTATGTCCCCCCCTCATTAGTAACTAATCTACCCCCCCCCCTCAGTAACTAATCTATGTCCCCCTCAGTAGCTAATCTATGTCCCCCCTCAGTAGCTAATCTATGTCCCCCTTAGTAACTAATCTATGTCCCTCCCTCCTCAGTAACTAATCTATGTCCCTCCCTCCTCAGTAACTAATCTATGTCCCCCTCCTCAGTAACTAATCTATCCCCCCCTCCTCAGTAACTAATCTATGTCCCCCTCCTCAGTAACTAATCTATCCCCCCCTCCTCAGTAACTAATCTATGTCCCCCTCCTCAGTAACTAATCTACCCCCCCCCCTCAGTAACTAATCTATGTCCCACCTCAGTAGCTAATCTATGTCCCCCCCTCAGTAGCTAATCTATGTCCCCCGTAGTAACTAATCTATGTCCCTCCCTCCTCAGTAACTAATCTATGTCCCTCCCTCCTCAGTAACTAATCTATGTCCCTCCCTCCTCAGTAACTAATCTATGTCCCCCCCTCCTCAGTAACTAATCTATGTCCCTCCCTCCTCAGTAACTAATCTATGTCCCTCCCTCCTCAGTAACTAATCTATGTCCCTCCCTCCTCAGTAACTATTCTATGTCCCCCTCCTCAGTAACTAATCTATCTCCCCCTCCTCAGTAACTAATCTATGTCCCCCTCCTCAGTAACTAATCTATGTCCCCCCCTCCTCAGTAACTAATCTATGCCCCCCCTCCTCAGTAACTAATCTATGTCCCCCCCCTCTGTAACTAATCTATGTCCCCCTCAGTAACTAATCTATGTCCCTACCTCAGTAACTAATCGATGTCCCCCTCCTCAGTAACTAATCTATGCCCCCCCCCTCTGTAACTAATCTATGCCCCCCTCAGTAACTAATCTATGCCCCCCCCCTCTGTAACTAATCTATGTCCCCCTCAGTAACTAATCTATGTCCTCCTCAGTAACTAATCTATGTCCCCCTCAGTAACTAATCTATGTCCCCCTCAGTAACTAATCTATGTCCCCCTTAGTAACTAATCTATGTCCCCCCCCTCAGTAACTAATCTATGTCCCCCTCAGTAACTAATCTATGTCCCCCTCTCAGTAGCTAATCTATGTCCCCCCCTCAGTAGCTAATCTATGTCCCCCTCAGTAACTAATCTATGTCCCCCTCAGTAACTAATCAATGTCCCCCCCTCAGTAGCTAATCTATGTCCCCCCCTCAGTAGCTAATCTATGTCCCCCTCAGTAGCTAATCTATGTTCCCACCCCTCAGTAACTAATCTATGTCCCCCCCCCTCAGTAACTAATCTATCCCCCCCCCCCCTCAGTAGCTAATCTATGTCCCCCCCTCAGTAACTAATCTATGCCCCCCCCTCCTCAGTAGCTAATCTATGTCCCCCTCAGTAGCTAATCTATGTCCCCCCCCTCAGTAACTAATCTATGTCCCCCTCAGTAGCTAATCTATGTCCCCCTCAGTAACTAATCTATCCCCCCCCTTAGTAACTAATCTATGCCCCCCCCTCCTCAGTAGCTAATCTATGTCCCCCTCAGTAGCTGATCTATGTCCCCCCCCTCATTAGTAACTAATCTATCCCCCCCTCAGTAACTAATCTATGTCCCCCTCAGTAGCTAATCTATGTCCCCCCCTCAGTAGCTAATCTATGTCCCCCTTAGTAACTAATCTATGTCCCCCCCCCTCTGTAACTAATCTATGTCCCCCTTAGTAACTAATCTATGTCCCCCTTAGTAACTAATCTATGTCCCCCTCTGTAACTAATCTATGTCCCCCCCTTCAGTAACTAATCTATGTCCCTCCCTCCTCAGTAACTAATCTATGTCCCCCCCTCCTCAGTAACTAATCTATGTCCCCCCCTCAGTAACTAATCTATGTCCCCCCCTCCTCAGTAACTAATCTATGCCCCCCCTCCTCAGTAACTAATCTATGTCCCCCCCCTCTGTAACTAATCTATGTCCCCCCCTCCTCATTAACTAATCTATGTCCCTCCCTCCTCAGTAACGAATCTATTCCCCCCCTCAGTAACTAATCTATGTCCCCCTTCAGTAACTAATCTATGTCCCTCCCTCCTCAGTATCTAATCTATGTCCCCCTCCTCAGTAACTAATCTATGTCCCTCCCTCCTCAGTAACTAATCTATGTCCCCCTCCTCAGTAACTAATCTATCCCCCCCTCCTCAGTAACTAATCTATGTCCCCTTCCTCAGTGACTAATCTATCCCCCCCCTCCTCAGTAACTAATCTATGTCCCCCCCTCTGTAACTAATCTATTCCCCCCCTCAGTAACTAATCTATGTCCCCCTTCAGTAACTAATCTATGTCCCCCTCCTCAGTAACTAATCTATCCCCCCCTCCTCAGTAACTAATCTATGCCCCCCTCAGTAACTAATCTATGTCCCCCCCTCCTCAGTAACTAATCTATGCCCCCCCCTCCTCAGTAACTAATCTATGTCCCCCCCTCTGTAACTAATCTATGTCCCCCTCAGTAACTAATCTATGTCCCTCCCTCAGTAACTAATCGATGTCCCCCTCCTCAGTAACTAATCTATGCCCCTCCTCAGTAACTAATCTATGTCCCCCTCCTCAGTAACTAATCTATGTCCCCCTCAGTAACTAATCTATGTCCCCCTCCTCAGTAACTAATCTATCCCCCCAATATCCTCAGTAACTAATCTATGTCCCCCTCCTCAGTAACTAATCTATGTCCCCCCCTCCTCAGTAACTAATCTATTCCCCCCCCCCCTCCTCAGTAACTAATCTATGTCCCCCCCCTCTGTAACTAATCTATGTCCCCCTCAGTAACTAATCTATGTCCCTCCCTCAGTAACTAATCGATGTCCCCCTCCTCAGTAACTAATCTATGCCCCCCCCCCCCCTCTGTAATTAATCTTTGCCCCCCCTCAGTAACTAATCGATGTCCCCCTCCTCAGTAACTAATCTATGCTCCCCCCCCCCTCTGTAACTAATCTATGCCCCCCCTCAATAACTAATCTATGTCCCCCCCCCCTCAGTAACTAATCTATGTCCCCCTCAGTAACTAATCTATCCCCCCCCTCCTCAGTAACTAATCTATGTCCCCCTCCTCAGTAACTAATCTATGTCCCCCCCTCCTCAGTAACTAATCTATGCCCCCCCTCCTCAGTAACTAATCTATGTCCCCCCCCTCTGTAACTAATCTATGTCCCCCTCAGTAACTAATCTATGTCCCTCCCTCAGTAACTAATCGATGTCCCCCTCCTCAGTAACTAATCTATGCCCCCCCCTCTGTAACTAATATATGCCCCCCCTCAGTAACTAATCTATGCCCCCCCCCCCTCTGTAACTAATCTATGTCCCCCTCAGTAACTAATCTATGTCCCCCTCAGTAACTAATCTATGTCCCCCTCAGTAACTAATCTATGTCCCCCACAGTAACTAATCTATGTCCCCCCCTCAGTAGCTAATCTATGTCCCCCCCTCAGTAGCTAATCTATGTCCCCCTCAGTAACTAATCTATGTCCCCCTCAGTAACTAATCAATGTCCCCCCCTCAGTAGCTAATCTATGTCCCCCCCTCAGTAGCTAATCTATGTCCCCCTCAGTAACTAATCTATGTCCCCCCCCTCAGTAACTAATCTATGTCCCCCCCTCAGTAACTAATCTATGTCCCCCTTAGTAACTAATCTATGTCCCCCCCCTCTGTAACTAATCTATGTCCCCCTCTGTAACTAATCTATGCCCCCCCCTCCTCAGTAGCTAATCTATGTCCCCCTCAGTAGCTAATCTATGTTCCCACCCCTCAGTAACTAATCTATGTCCCCCCCCCTCAGTAACTAATCTATCCCCCCCCCCCTCAGTAGCTAATCTATGTCCCCCCCTCAGTAACTAATCTATGTCCCCCCTCCTCAGTAACTAATCTATCCCCCCCCCCCTCAGTAACTAATCTATGCCCCCCCCTCCTCAGTAGCTAATCTATGTCCCCCTCAGTAGCTAATCTATGTCCCCCCCCTCAGTAACTAATCTATGTCCCCCTCAGTAGCTAATCTATGTCCCCCCCCTCAGTAACTAATCTATGCCCCCCCCCTTAGTAACTAATCTATGCCCCCCCCTCCTCAGTAGCTAATCTATGTCCCCCTCAGTAGCTGATCTATGTCCCCCCCTCATTAGTAACTAATCTATCCCCCCCCTCAGTAACTAATCTATGTCCCCCTCAGTAGCTAATCTATGTCCCCCCCTCAGTAGCTAATCTATGTCCCCCTTAGTAACTAATCTATGTCCCCCCCCTCTGTAACTAATCTATGTCCCCCTCAATAACTAATCTATGCCCCCCCACTCAGTAACTAATCTATGTCCCCCTTAGTAACTAATCTATGTCCCCCTTAGTAACTAATCTATGTCCCCCTCTGTAACTAATCTATGTCCCCCCCTTCAGTAACTAATCTATGTCCCTCCCTCCTCAGTAACTAATCTATGTCCCCCCCTCCTCAGTAACTAATCTATGTCCCCCCCTCAGTAACTAATCTATGTCCCTCCCTCCTCAGTAACTAATCTATGTCCCTCCCTCCTCAGTAACTATTCTATGTCCCCCTCCTCAGTAACTAATCTATCTCCCCCTCCTCAGTAACTAATCTATGTCCCCCTCCTCAGTAACTAATCTATGTCCCCCCCTCCTCAGTAACTAATCTATGCCCCCCCTCCTCAGTAACTAATCTATGTCCCCCCCCTCTGTAACTAATCTATGTCCCCCTCAGTAACTAATCTATGTCCCTACCTCAGTAACTAATCGATGTCCCCCTCCTCAGTAACTAATCTATGCCCCCCCCCTCTGTAACTAATCTATGCCCCCCTCAGTAACTAATCTATGCCCCCCCCCTCTGTAACTAATCTATGTCCCCCTCAGTAACTAATCTATGTCCCCCTCAGTAACTAATCTATGTCCCCCTCAGTAACTAATCTATGTCCCCCTCAGTAACTAATCTATGTCCCCCTTAGTAACTAATCTATGTCCCCCCCCTCAGTAACTAATCTACCCCCCCCCCTCAGTAACTAATCTATGTCCCACCTCAGTAGCTAATCTATGTCCCCCCCTCAGTAGCTAATCTATGTCCCCCTTAGTAACTAATCTATGTCCCTCCGTCCTCAGTAACTAATCTATGTCCCTCCCTCCTCAGTAACTAATCTATGTCCCTCCCTCCTCAGTAACTAATCTATGTCCCCCCCTCCTCAGTAACTAATCTATGTCCCTCCCTTCTCAGTAACTAATCTATGTCCCTCCCTCCTCAGTAACGAATCTATTCCCTCCTCAGTAACGAATCTATTCCCCCCTCAGTAACTAATCTATGTCCCCCCCTCCTCAGTAACTAATCTATGCCCCCCCTCCTCAGTAACTAATCTATGTCCCCCCCCTCTGTAACTAATCTATGTCCCCCTCAGTAACTAATCTATGTCCCTCCCTCAGTAACTAATCGATGTCCCCCTCCTCAGTAACTAATCTATGCCCCCCCCCTCTGTAACTAATCTATGCCCCCCCTCAGTAACTAATCTATGCCCCCCCCCCCTCTGTAACTAATCTATGTCCCCCTCAGTAACTAATCTATGTCCCCCTCAGTAACTAATCTATGTCCCCCTCAGTAACTAATCTATGTCCCCCTCAGTAACTAATCTATGTCCCCCCCTCAGTAGCTAATCTATGTCCCCCCCTCAGTAGCTAATCTATGTCCCCCTCAGTAACTAATCTATGTCCCCCTCAGTAACTAATCAATGTCCCCCCCTCAGTAGCTAATCTATGTCCCCCCCTCAGTAGCTAATCTATGTCCCCCTCAGTAACTAATCTATGTCCCCCTCAGTAACTAATCTATGTCCCCCCCCTCAGTAACTAATCTATGTCCCCCTCCTCAGTAACTAATCTATGTCCCCCTCCTCAGTAACTAATCTATGTCCCCCCCTCCTCAGTAACTAATCTATGCCCCCCCTCCTCAGTAACTAATCTATGTCCCCCCCCTCTGTAACTAATCTATGTCCCCCTCAGTAACTAATCTATGTCCCTACCTCAGTAACTAATCGATGTCCCCCTCCTCAGTAACTAATCTATGCCCCCCCCCTCTGTAACTAATCTATGCCCCCCTCAGTAACTAATCTATGCCCCCCCCCCTCTGTAACTAATCTATGTCCCCCTCAGTAACTAATCTATGTCCCCCTCAGTAACTAATCTATGTCCCCCTCAGTAACTAATCTATGTCCCCCTCAGTAACTAATCTATGTCCCCCTTAGTAACTAATCTATGTCCCCCCCCTCAGTAACTAATCTACCCCCCCCCCTCAGTAACTAATCTATGTCCCACCTCAGTAGCTAATCTATGTCCCCCCCTCAGTAGCTAATCTATGTCCCCCTTAGTAACTAATCTATGTCCCTCCGTCCTCAGTAACTAATCTATGTCCCTCCCTCCTCAGTAACTAATCTATGTCCCTCCCTCCTCAGTAACTAATCTATGTCCCCCCCTCCTCAGTAACTAATCTATGTCCCTCCCTTCTCAGTAACTAATCTATGTCCCTCCCTCCTCAGTAACGAATCTATTCCCTCCTCAGTAACGAATCTATTCCCCCCTCAGTAACTAATCTATGTCCCCCCCTCCTCAGTAACTAATCTATGCCCCCCCTCCTCAGTAACTAATCTATGTCCCCCCCCTCTGTAACTAATCTATGTCCCCCTCAGTAACTAATCTATGTCCCTCCCTCAGTAACTAATCTATGTCCCCCTCCTCAGTAACTAATCTATGCCCCCCCCCCCTCTGTAACTAATCTATGCCCCCCCTCAGTAACTAATCTATGCCCCCCCCCTCTGTAACTAATCTATGTCCCCCTCAGTAACTAATCTATGTCCCCCTCAGTAACTAATCTATGTCCCCCTCAGTAACTAATCTATGTCCCCCTCAGTAACTAATCTATGTCCCCCCCTCAGTAGCTAATCTATGTCCCCCCCTCAGTAGCTAATCTATGTCCCCCTCAGTAACTAATCTATGTCCCCCTCAGTAACTAATCAATGTCCCCCCCTCAGTAGCTAATCTATGTCCCCCCCTCAGTAGCTAATCTATGTCCCCCTCAGTAACTAATCTATGTCCCCCTCAGTAACTAATCTATGTCCCCCCCCTCAGTAACTAATCTATGTCCCCCCCTCAGTAACTAATCTATGTCCCCCTTAGTAACTAATCTATGTCCCCCCCCTCTGTAACTAATCTATGTCCCCCTCTGTAACTAATCTATGCCCCCCCCTCCTCAGTAGCTAATCTATGTCCCCCTCAGTAGCTAATCTATGTTCCCACCCCTCAGTAACTAATCTATGTCCCCCCCCCTCAGTAACTAATCTATCCCCCCCCCCTCAGTACCTAATCTATGTCCCCCCTCCTCAGTAGCTAATCTATGTCCCCCTCAGTAGCTAATCTATGTCCCCCCCTCAGTAACTAATCTATGTCCCCCCTCCTCAGTAACTAATCTATCCCCCCCCCTCATCAACTAACCTATGCCCCCCCCTCCTCAGTAGCTAATCTATGTCCCCCTCAGTAGCTAATCTATGTCCCCCCCCTCAGTAACTAATCTATGTCCCCCTCAGTAGCTAATCTATGTCCCCCCCCTTAGTAACTAATCTATGCCTCCCCCCCCCTTAGTAACTAATCTATGCCCCCCCCTCCTCAGTAGCTAATCTATGTCCCCCTCAGTAGCTGATCTATGTCCCCCCCTCATTAGTAACTAATCTATGTCCCCCTCTGTAACTAATCTATGTCCCCCCCTTCAGTAACTAATCTATGTCCCTCCCTCCTCAGTAACTAATCTATGTCCCCCCCTCCTCAGTAACTAATCTATGTCCCCCCCTCAGTAACTAATCTACGTCCCCCCCTCCTCAGTAACTAATCTATGTCCCTCCCTCCTCAGTAACTAATCTATGTCCCCCCCTCCTCAGTAACTAATCTATGTCCCTCCCTCCTCAGTAACGAATCTATTCCCCCCCTCAGTAACTAATCTATGTCCCCCTTCAGTAACTAATCTATGTCCCTCCCTCCTCAGTAACTAATCTATGTCCCCCTCCTCAGTAACTAATCTATGTCCCTCCCTCCTCAGTAACTAATCTATGTCCCCCTCCTCAGTAACTAATCTATGTCCCCCCCCTCCTCAGTAACTAATCTATGTCCCCTTCCTCAGTGACTAATCTACCCCCCCCCCCTCAGTAACTAATCTATGTCCCACCTCAGTAGCTAATCTATGTCCCCCCCTCAGTAGCTAATCTATGTCCCCCTTAGTAACTAATCTATGTCCCTCCCTCCTCAGTAACTAATCTATGTCCCTCCCTCCTCAGTAACTAATCTATGTCCCTCCCTCCTCAGTAACTAATCTATGTCCCCCCCTCCTCAGTAACTAATCTATGTCCCTCCCTTCTCAGTAACTAATCTATGTCCCTCCCTCCTCAGTAACGAATCTATTCCCTCCTCAGTAACGAATCTATTCCCCCCTCAGTAACTAATCTATGTCCCTCCCTCCTCAGTAACTAATCTATGTCCCCCTCCTCAGTAACTAATCTATCCCCCCCTCCTCAGTAACTAATCTATGTCCCCCTCCTCAGTAACTAATCTATCCCCCCCTCCTCAGTAACTAATCTATGTCCCCCTCCTCAGTAACTAATCTACCCCCCCCTCAGTAACTAATCTATGTCCCACCTCAGTAGCTAATCTATGTCCCCCCCTCAGTAGCTAATCTATGTCCCCCGTAGTAACTAATCTATGTCCCCCTCCTCAGTAACTAATCTATGTCCCTCCCTCCTCAGTAACTAATCTATGTCCCCCTCCTCAGTAACTAATCTATGTCCCCCCCCTCCTCAGTAACTAATCTATGTCCCCTTCCTCAGTGACTAATCTACCCCCCCCCCCTCAGTAACTAATCTATGTCCCACCTCAGTAGCTAATCTATGTCCCCCCCTCAGTAGCTAATCTATGTCCCCCTTAGTAACTAATCTATGTCCCTCCCTCCTCAGTAACTAATCTATGTCCCTCCCTCCTCAGTAACTAATCTATGTCCCTCCCTCCTCAGTAACTAATCTATGTCCCCCCCTCCTCAGTAACTAATCTATGTCCCTCCCTTCTCAGTAACTAATCTATGTCCCTCCCTCCTCAGTAACGAATCTATTCCCTCCTCAGTAACGAATCTATTCCCCCCTCAGTAACTAATCTATGTCCCTCCCTCCTCAGTAACTAATCTATGTCCCCCTCCTCAGTAACTAATCTATCCCCCCCTCCTCAGTAACTAATCTATGTCCCCCTCCTCAGTAACTAATCTATCCCCCCCTCCTCAGTAACTAATCTATGTCCCCCTCCTCAGTAACTAATCTACCCCCCCCTCAGTAACTAATCTATGTCCCACCTCAGTAGCTAATCTATGTCCCCCCCTCAGTAGCTAATCTATGTCCCCCGTAGTAACTAATCTATGTCCCTCCCTCCTCAGTAACTAATCTATGTCCCTCCCTCCTCAGTAACTAATCTATGTCCCTCCCTCCTCAGTAACTAATCTATGTCCCCCCCTCCTCAGTAACTAATCAATGTCCCCCCCTCAGTAGCTAATCTATGTCCCCCCCTCAGTAGCTAATCTATGTCCCCCTCAGTAACTAATCTATGTCCCCCTCAGTAACTAATCTATGTCCCCCCCCTCAGTAACTAATCTATGTCCCCCCCTCAGTAACTAATCTATGTCCCCCTTAGTAACTAATCTATGTCCCCCCCCTCTGTAACTAATCTATGTCCCCCTCTGTAACTAATCTATGCCCCCCCCCCTCCTCAGTAGCTAATCTATGTCCCCCTCAGTAGCTAATCTATGTTCCCACCCCTCAGTAACTAATCTATGTCCCCCCCCTCAGTAACTAATCTATCCCCCCCCCCCCTCAGTACCTAATCTATGTCCCCCCTCCTCAGTAGCTAATCTATGTCCCCCTCAGTAGCTAATCTATGTCCCCCCCTCAGTAACTAATCTATGTCCCCCCTCCTCAGTAACTAATCTACCCCCCCCCCCTCAGTAACTAACCTATGCCCCCCCCTCCTCAGTAGCTAATCTATGTCCCCCTCAGTAGCTAATCTATGTCCCCCCCCTCAGTAACTAATCTATGTCCCCCTCAGTAGCTAATCTATGTCCCCCCCCTCAGTAACTAATCTATGCCTCCCCCCCCTTAGTAACTAATCTATGCCCCCCCCTCCTCAGTAGCTAATCTATGTCCCCCTCAGTAGCTGATCTATGTCCCCCCCTCATTAGTAACTAATCTACCCCCCCCCCTCAGTAACTAATCTATGTCCCCCTCAGTAGCTAATCTATGTCCCCCCTCAGTAGCTAATCTATGTCCCCCTTAGTAACTAATCTATGTCCCTCCCTCCTCAGTAACTAATCTATGTCCCTCCCTCCTCAGTAACTAATCTATGTCCCCCTCCTCAGTAACTAATCTATCCCCCCCTCCTCAGTAACTAATCTATGTCCCCCTCCTCAGTAACTAATCTATCCCCCCCTCCTCAGTAACTAATCTATGTCCCCCTCCTCAGTAACTAATCTACCCCCCCCCCTCAGTAACTAATCTATGTCCCACCTCAGTAGCTAATCTATGTCCCCCCCTCAGTAGCTAATCTATGTCCCCCGTAGTAACTAATCTATGTCCCTCCCTCCTCAGTAACTAATCTATGTCCCTCCCTCCTCAGTAACTAATCTATGTCCCTCCCTCCTCAGTAACTAATCTATGTCCCCCCCTCCTCAGTAACTAATCTATGTCCCTCCCTCCTCAGTAACTAATCTATGTCCCTCCCTCCTCAGTAACTAATCTATGTCCCTCCCTCCTCAGTAACTATTCTATGTCCCCCTCCTCAGTAACTAATCTATCTCCCCCTCCTCAGTAACTAATCTATGTCCCCCTCCTCAGTAACTAATCTATGTCCCCCCCTCCTCAGTAACTATTCTATGTCCCCCTCCTCAGTAACTAATCTATCCCCCCCTCAGTAACTAATCTATGTCCCACCTCAGTAGCTAATCTATGTCCCCCCCTCAGTAGCTAATCTATGTCCCCCGTAGTAACTAATCTATGTCCCTCCCTCCTCAGTAACTAATCTATGTCCCTCCCTCCTCAGTAACTAATCTATGTCCCTCCCTCCTCAGTAACTAATCTATGTCCCCCCCTCCTCAGTAACTAATCAATGTCCCCCCCTCAGTAGCTAATCTATGTCCCCCCCTCAGTAGCTAATCTATGTCCCCCTCAGTAACTAATCTATGTCCCCCTCAGTAACTAATCTATGTCCCCCCCCTCAGTAACTAATCTATGTCCCCCCCTCAGTAACTAATCTATGTCCCCCTTAGTAACTAATCTATGTCCCCCCCCTCTGTAACTAATCTATGTCCCCCTCTGTAACTAATCTATGCCCCCCCCCCTCCTCAGTAGCTAATCTATGTCCCCCTCAGTAGCTAATCTATGTTCCCACCCCTCAGTAACTAATCTATGTCCCCCCCCTCAGTAACTAATCTATCCCCCCCCCCCCCTCAGTACCTAATCTATGTCCCCCCTCCTCAGTAGCTAATCTATGTCCCCCTCAGTAGCTAATCTATGTCCCCCCCTCAGTAACTAATCTATGTCCCCCCTCCTCAGTAACTAATCTACCCCCCCCCCCCTCAGTAACTAACCTATGCCCCCCCCTCCTCAGTAGCTAATCTATGTCCCCCTCAGTAGCTAATCTATGTCCCCCCCCTCAGTAACTAATCTATGTCCCCCTCAGTAGCTAATCTATGTCCCCCCCCTCAGTAACTAATCTATGCCTCCCCCCCCTTAGTAACTAATCTATGCCCCCCCCTCCTCAGTAGCTAATCTATGTCCCCCTCAGTAGCTGATCTATGTCCCCCCCTCATTAGTAACTAATCTACCCCCCCCCCTCAGTAACTAATCTATGTCCCCCTCAGTAGCTAATCTATGTCCCCCCTCAGTAGCTAATCTATGTCCCCCTTAGTAACTAATCTATGTCCCTCCCTCCTCAGTAACTAATCTATGTCCCTCCCTCCTCAGTAACTAATCTATGTCCCCCTCCTCAGTAACTAATCTATCCCCCCCTCCTCAGTAACTAATCTATGTCCCCCTCCTCAGTAACTAATCTATCCCCCCCTCCTCAGTAACTAATCTATGTCCCCCTCCTCAGTAACTAATCTACCCCCCCCCCTCAGTAACTAATCTATGTCCCACCTCAGTAGCTAATCTATGTCCCCCCCTCAGTAGCTAATCTATGTCCCCCGTAGTAACTAATCTATGTCCCTCCCTCCTCAGTAACTAATCTATGTCCCTCCCTCCTCAGTAACTAATCTATGTCCCTCCCTCCTCAGTAACTAATCTATGTCCCCCCCTCCTCAGTAACTAATCTATGTCCCTCCCTCCTCAGTAACTAATCTATGTCCCTCCCTCCTCAGTAACTAATCTATGTCCCTCCCTCCTCAGTAACTATTCTATGTCCCCCTCCTCAGTAACTAATCTATCTCCCCCTCCTCAGTAACTAATCTATGTCCCCCTCCTCAGTAACTAATCTATGTCCCCCCCTCCTCAGTAACTAATCTATGCCCCCCCTCCTCAGTAACTAATCTATGTCCCCCCCCTCTGTAACTAATCTATGTCCCCCTCAGTAACTAATCTATGTCCCTACCTCAGTAACTAATCGATGTCCCCCTCCTCAGTAACTAATCTATGCCCCCCCCCTCTGTAACTAATCTATGCCCCCCTCAGTAACTAATCTATGCCCCCCCCCTCTGTAACTAATCTATGTCCCCCTCAGTAACTAATCTATGTCCTCCTCAGTAACTAATCTATGTCCCCCTCAGTAACTAATCTATGTCCCCCTCAGTAACTAATCTATGTCCCCCTTAGTAACTAATCTATGTCCCCCCCCTCAGTAACTAATCTATGTCCCCCTCAGTAACTAATCTATGTCCCCCTCTCAGTAGCTAATCTATGTCCCCCCCTCAGTAGCTAATCTATGTCCCCCTCAGTAACTAATCTATGTCCCCCTCAGTAACTAATCAATGTCCCCCCCTCAGTAGCTAATCTATGTCCCCCCCTCAGTAGCTAATCTATGTCCCCCTCAGTAGCTAATCTATGTTCCCACCCCTCAGTAACTAATCTATGTCCCCCCCCCTCAGTAACTAATCTATCCCCCCCCCCCCTCAGTAGCTAATCTATGTCCCCCCCTCAGTAACTAATCTATGCCCCCCCCTCCTCAGTAGCTAATCTATGTCCCCCTCAGTAGCTAATCTATGTCCCCCCCCTCAGTAACTAATCTATGTCCCCCTCAGTAGCTAATCTATGTCCCCCTCAGTAACTAATCTATCCCCCCCCTTAGTAACTAATCTATGCCCCCCCCTCCTCAGTAGCTAATCTATGTCCCCCTCAGTAGCTGATCTATGTCCCCCCCCTCATTAGTAACTAATCTATCCCCCCCTCAGTAACTAATCTATGTCCCCCTCAGTAGCTAATCTATGTCCCCCCCTCAGTAGCTAATCTATGTCCCCCTTAGTAACTAATCTATGTCCCCCCCCCTCTGTAACTAATCTATGTCCCCCTTAGTAACTAATCTATGTCCCCCTTAGTAACTAATCTATGTCCCCCTCTGTAACTAATCTATGTCCCCCCCCTTCAGTAACTAATCTATGTCCCTCCCTCCTCAGTAACTAATCTATGTCCCCCCCTCCTCAGTAACTAATCTATGTCCCCCCCTCAGTAACTAATCTATGTCCCCCCCTCCTCAGTAACTAATCTATGCCCCCCCTCCTCAGTAACTAATCTATGTCCCCCCCCTCTGTAACTAATCTATGTCCCCCCCTCCTCATTAACTAATCTATGTCCCTCCCTCCTCAGTAACGAATCTATTCCCCCCCTCAGTAACTAATCTATGTCCCCCTTCAGTAACTAATCTATGTCCCTCCCTCCTCAGTAACTAATCTATGTCCCCCTCCTCAGTAACTAATCTATGTCCCTCCCTCCTCAGTAACTAATCTATGTCCCCCTCCTCAGTAACTAATCTATCCCCCCCCTCCTCAGTAACTAATCTATGTCCCCTTCCTCAGTGACTAATCTATCCCCCCCCTCCTCAGTAACTAATCTATGTCCCCCCCTCTGTAACTAATCTATTCCCCCCCTCAGTAACTAATCTATGTCCCCCTTCAGTAACTAATCTATGTCCCCCTCCTCAGTAACTAATCTATCCCCCCCTCCTCAGTAACTAATCTATGCCCCCCTCAGTAACTAATCTATGTCCCCCCCTCCTCAGTAACTAATCTATGCCCCCCCCTCCTCAGTAACTAATCTATGTCCCCCCCTCTGTAACTAATCTATGTCCCCCTCAGTAACTAATCTATGTCCCTCCCTCAGTAACTAATCGATGTCCCCCTCCTCAGTAACTAATCTATGCCCCTCCTCAGTAACTAATCTATGTCCCCCTCCTCAGTAACTAATCTATGTCCCCCTCAGTAACTAATCTATGTCCCCCTCCTCAGTAACTAATCTATCCCCCCAATATCCTCAGTAACTAATCTATGTCCCCCTCCTCAGTAACTAATCTATGTCCCCCCCTCCTCAGTAACTAATCTATTCCCCCCCCCCTCCTCAGTAACTAATCTATGTCCCCCCCCTCTGTAACTAATCTATGTCCCCCTCAGTAACTAATCTATGTCCCTCCCTCAGTAACTAATCGATGTCCCCCTCCTCAGTAACTAATCTATGCCCCCCCCCCCCCCTCTGTAATTAATCTTTGCCCCCCCTCAGTAACTAATCGATGTCCCCCTCCTCAGTAACTAATCTATGCTCCCCCCCCCCCCTCTGTAACTAATCTATGCCCCCCCTCAATAACTAATCTATGTCCCCCCCCCCTCAGTAACTAATCTATGTCCCCCTCAGTAACTAATCTATCCCCCCCCTCCTCAGTAACTAATCTATGTCCCCCTCCTCAGTAACTAATCTATGTCCCCCCCTCCTCAGTAACTAATCTATGCCCCCCCTCCTCAGTAACTAATCTATGTCCCCCCCCTCTGTAACTAATCTATGTCCCCCTCAGTAACTAATCTATGTCCCTCCCTCAGTAACTAATCGATGTCCCCCTCCTCAGTAACTAATCTATGCCCCCCCCCTCTGTAACTAATATATGCCCCCCCTCAGTAACTAATCTATGCCCCCCCCCCCTCTGTAACTAATCTATGTCCCCCTCAGTAACTAATCTATGTCCCCCTCAGTAACTAATCTATGTCCCCCTCAGTAACTAATCTATGTCCCCCACAGTAACTAATCTATGTCCCCCCCTCAGTAGCTAATCTATGTCCCCCCCTCAGTAGCTAATCTATGTCCCCCTCAGTAACTAATCTATGTCCCCCTCAGTAACTAATCAATGTCCCCCCCTCAGTAGCTAATCTATGTCCCCCCCTCAGTAGCTAATCTATGTCCCCCTCAGTAACTAATCTATGTCCCCCCCCTCAGTAACTAATCTATGTCCCCCCCTCAGTAACTAATCTATGTCCCCCTTAGTAACTAATCTATGTCCCCCCCCTCTGTAACTAATCTATGTCCCCCTCTGTAACTAATCTATGCCCCCCCCTCCTCAGTAGCTAATCTATGTCCCCCTCAGTAGCTAATCTATGTTCCCACCCCTCAGTAACTAATCTATGTCCCCCCCCCTCAGTAACTAATCTATCCCCCCCCCCTCAGTAGCTAATCTATGTCCCCCCCTCAGTAACTAATCTATGTCCCCCCTCCTCAGTAACTAATCTATCCCCCCCCCCTCAGTAACTAATCTATGCCCCCCCCTCCTCAGTAGCTAATCTATGTCCCCCTCAGTAGCTAATCTATGTCCCCCCCCTCAGTAACTAATCTATGTCCCCCTCAGTAGCTAATCTATGTCCCCCCCCTCAGTAACTAATCTATGCCCCCCCCCTTAGTAACTAATCTATGCCCCCCCCTCCTCAGTAGCTAATCTATGTCCCCCTCAGTAGCTGATCTATGTCCCCCCCTCATTAGTAACTAATCTATCCCCCCCTCAGTAACTAATCTATGTCCCCCTCAGTAGCTAATCTATGTCCCCCCCTCAGTAGCTAATCTATGTCCCCCTTAGTAACTAATCTATGTCCCCCCCCTCTGTAACTAATCTATGTCCCCCTCAATAACTAATCTATGCCCCCCCACTCAGTAACTAATCTATGTCCCCCTTAGTAACTAATCTATGTCCCCCTTAGTAACTAATCTATGTCCCCCTCTGTAACTAATCTATGTCCCCCCCTTCAGTAACTAATCTATGTCCCTCCCTCCTCAGTAACTAATCTATGTCCCCCCCTCCTCAGTAACTAATCTATGTCCCCCCCTCAGTAACTAATCTATGTCCCCCCCTCCTCAGTAACTAATCTATGCCCCCCCTCCTCAGTAACTAATCTATGTCCCCCCCCTCTGTAACTAATCTATGTCCCCCCCTCCTCATTAACTAATCTATGTCCCTCCCTCCTCAGTAACGAATCTATTCCCCCCCTCAGTAACTAATCTATGTCCCCCTTCAGTAACTAATCTATGTCCCTCCCTCCTCAGTAACTAATCTATGTCCCCCTCCTCAGTAACTAATCTATGTCCCTCCCTCCTCAGTAACTAATCTATGTCCCCCTCCTCAGTAACTAATCTATCCCCCCCCCTCCTCAGTAACTAATCTATGTCCCCTTCCTCAGTGACTAATCTAGCCCCCCCCTCCTCAGTAACTAATCTATGTCCCCCCCCTCTGTAACTAATCTATTCCCCCCCTCAGTAACTAATCTATGTCCCCCTTCAGTAACTAATCTATGTCCCCCTCCTCAGTAACTAATCTATCCCCCCCTCCTCAGTAACTAATCTATGCCCCCCTCAGTAACTAATCTATGTCCCCCCCTTCTCAGTAACTAATCTATGCCCCCCCCTCCTCAGTAACTAATCTATGTCCCCCCTCTGTAACTAATCTATGTCCCCCTCAGTAACTAATCTATGTCCCTCCCTCAGTAACTAATCGATGTCCCCCTCCTCAGTAACTAATCTATGGCCCTCCTCAGTAACTAATCTATGTCCCCCTCCTCAGTAACTAATCTATGTCCCCCTCAGTAACTAATCTATGTCCCCCTCCTCAGTAACTAATCAATGTCCCCCTCCTCAGTAACTAATCTATGTCCCCCCCCCCTCTGTAACTAATCTATGCCCCCCCTCAGTAACTAATCGATGTCCCCCTCCTCAGTAACTAATCTATGTCCCCCTCAGTAACTAATCTATGTCCCCCTCAGTAACTAATCTATGTCCCCCCCCCTCAGTAACTAATCTATGTCCCCCTCAGTAACTAATCTATGTCCTCCTCAGTAACTAATCTATGCCCCTCCTCAGTAACTAATCTATGTCCCCCTCCTCAGTAACTAATCTATGTCCCCCTCCTCAGTAACTAATCTATGTCCCCCTCCTCAGTAACTAATCTATCCCCCCAATATCCTCAGTAACTAATCTATGTCCCCCTCCTCAGTAACTAATCTATGTCCCCCCCTCCTCAGTAACTAATATATCCCCCCCCCCCTCCTCAGTAACTAATCTATGTCCCCCCCCTCTGTAACTAATCTATGTCCCCCTCAGTAACTAATCTATGTCCCTCCCTCAGTAACTAATCGATGTCCCCCTCCTCAGTAACTAATCTATGCCCCCCCCCCCCCCCTCTGTAACTAATCTATGCCCCCCCTCAGTAACTAATCGATGTCCCCCTCCTCAGTAACTAATCTATGCTCCCCCCCCCCTCTGTAACTAATCTATGCCCCCCCTCAATAACTAATCTATGTCCCCCCCCCCTCAGTAACTAATCTATGTCCCCCTCAGTAACTAATCTATCCCCCCCCTCCTCAGTAACTAATCTATGTCCCCCTCCTCAGTAACTAATCTATGTCCCCCCCTCCTCAGTAACTAATCTATGCCCCCCCTCCTCAGTAACTAATCTATGTCCCCCCCCTCTGTAACTAATCTATGTCCCCCTCAGTAACTAATCTATGTCCCTCCCTCAGTAACTAATCGATGTCCCCCTCCTCAGTAACTAATCTATGCCCCCCCCCTCTGTAACTAATATATGCCCCCCCTCAGTAACTAATCTATGCCCCCCCCCCTCTGTAACTAATCTATGTCCCCCTCAGTAACTAATCTATGTCCCCCTCAGTAACTAATCTATGTCCCCCTCAGTAACTAATCTATGTCCCCCTCAGTAACTAATCTATGTCCCCCCCTCAGTAGCTAATCTATGTCCCCCCCTCAGTAGCTAATCTATGTCCCCCTCAGTAACTAATCTATGTCCCCCTCAGTAACTAATCAATGTCCCCCCCTCAGTAGCTAATCTATGTCCCCCCCTCAGTAGCTAATCTATGTCCCCCTCAGTAACTAATCTATGTCCCCCCCCTCAGTAACTAATCTATGTCCCCCCCTCAGTAACTAATCTATGTCCCCCTTAGTAACTAATCTATGTCCCCCCCCTCTGTAACTAATCTATGTCCCCCTCTGTAACTAATCTATGCCCCCCCCTCCTCAGTAGCTAATCTATGTCCCCCTCAGTAGCTAATCTATGTTCCCACCCCTCAGTAACTAATCTATGTTCCCCCCTCCTCAGTAACTAATCTATCCCCCCCCCCCCCCTCAGTAACTAATCTATGCCCCCCCCTCCTCAGTAGCTAATCTATGTCCCCCTCAGTAGCTAATCTATGTCCCCCCCCTCAGTAACTAATCTATGTCCCCCTCAGTAGCTAATCTATGTCCCCCCCCTCAGTAACTAATCTATGCCCCCCCCCTTAGTAACTAATCTATGCCCCCCCCTCCTCAGTAGCTAATCTATGTCCCCCTCAGTAGCTGATCTATGTCCCCCCCTCATTAGTAACTAATCTATCCCCCCCCTCAGTAACTAATCTATGTCCCCCTCAGTAGCTAATCTATGTCCCCCCCTCAGTAGCTAATCTATGTCCCCCTTAGTAACTAATCTATGTCCCCCCCCTCTGTAACTAATCTATGTCCCCCTCAATAACTAATCTATGCCCCCCCCACTCAGTAACTAATCTATGTCCCCCTTAGTAACTAATCTATGTCCCCCTTAGTAACTAATCTATGTCCCCCTCAATAACTAATCTATGTCCCCCCCTTCAGTAACTAATCTATGTCCCTCCCTCCTCAGTAACTAATCTATGTCCCCCCCTCCTCAGTAACTAATCTATGTCCCCCCCTCAGTAACTAATCTATGTCCCCCCCTCCTCAGTAACTAATCTATGCCCCCCCTCCTCAGTAACTAATCTATGTCCCCCCCCTCTGTAACTAATCTATGTCCCCCCCTCCTCATTAACTAATCTATGTCCCTCCCTCCTCAGTAACGAATCTATTCCCCCCCTCAGTAACTAATCTATGTCCCCCTTCAGTAACTAATCTATGTCCCTCCCTCCTCAGTAACTAATCTATGTCCCCCTCCTCAGTAACTAATCTATGTCCCTCCCTCCTCAGTAACTAATCTATGTCCCCCTCCTCAGTAACTAATCTATCCCCCCCCCTCCTCAGTAACTAATCTATGTCCCCTTCCTCAGTGACTAATCTAGCCCCCCCCTCCTCAGTAACTAATCTATGTCCCCCCCCTCTGTAACTAATCTATTCCCCCCCTCAGTAACTAATCTATGTCCCCCTTCAGTAACTAATCTATGTCCCCCTCCTCAGTAACTAATCTATCCCCCCCTCCTCAGTAACTAATCTATGCCCCCCTCAGTAACTAATCTATGTCCCCCCCTTCTCAGTAACTAATCTATGCCCCCCCCTCCTCAGTAACTAATCTATGTCCCCCCTCTGTAACTAATCTATGTCCCCCTCTGTAACTAATCTATGTCCCTCCCTCAGTAACTAATCGATGTCCCCCTCCTCAGTAACTAATCTATGGCCCTCCTCAGTAACTAATCTATGTCCCCCTCCTCAGTAACTAATCTATGTCCCCCTCAGTAACTAATCTATGTCCCCCTCCTCAGTAACTAATCTATCCCCCCAATATCCTCAGTAACTAATCTATGTCCCCCCCTCCTCAGTAACTAATCTATGCCCCCCCCCCCTCCTCAGTAACTAATCTATGTCCCCCCCCTCTGTAACTAATCTATGTCCCCCTCAGTAACTAATCTATGTCCCTCCCTCAGTAACTAATCAATGTCCCCCTCCTCAGTAACTAATCTATGCCCCCCCCCCCCTCTGTAACTAATCTATGCCCCCCCTCAGTAACTAATCGATGTCCCCCTCCTCAGTAACTAATCTATGTCCCCCTCAGTAACTAATCTATGTCCCCCCCCCTCAGTAACTAATCTATGTCCCCCTCAGTAACTAATCTATGTCCCCCTCAGTAACTAATCTATGTCCTCCTCAGTAACTAATCTATGTCCCCCTCAATAACTAATCTATGCCCCCCCCCCCTCTGTAACTAAGCTATGTCCCCCTCAGTAGCTAATCTATGTCCCCCTCAGTAACTAATCTATGTCCCCCTCAGTAACTAATCTATGTCCCCCTCAGTAACTAATCTATGTCCCCCTCAGTAACTAATCTATGCCCCCCCCCCTCAGTAACTAATCTATGTCCCCCCCCTCCTCAGTAACTAATCCATGCCCCCCCCTCCTCAGTAACTAATCTATGTCCCCCCCCTCCTCCTCAGTAACTAATCTATGTCCCCCCCTCCTCAGTAACTAATCCATGTCCCCCCCTCCTCAGTAACTAATCCATGCCCCCTCCCTCCTCAGTAACTTATCTACCCCCCTCCCCCCCCCCCCCTCCTCCTCAGTAACTAATCTAGTTCCCCCCTATTACAGAGATCAGATCTTCAACCAGTCGACAGAGCTGGTGTGCAGGGCGTATGGAGAGGTGTACACAGCCGTGACCAGCCCAGCCAACAGCTACAAGGAACCAGACAACCTGGTACCACGGTCTCCTCAGCAGGTCCAGGCTCTGCTGTCCTAACACACCTGGTCTCACCTTGGCTCTACGTGTCTCTCTGGACCCACCTGAAGCCTACTCACACAGTGGTGAAGGAAGAAAGGCCAATGGCTTTGTGAAGTGGACCGTTACATGAAATGATTGTGTGTTAAGTTATAACCTGTATATGTAAATAGAACTGGGAATAAATTAGGTTTAACAGGAACTCGTTGGTCTATTTTCTAATTACAAAGAGTCAACAACAATGGACTTGCTTTGGAGAGTGCCACAAACCAGCTGAATCTAGAGCAGACAGAGAGGTGTGTTTTGGACTCTTGGTCTACTGAGTGTTTCGTCCTCTCGTTCCCGTATCGCGGCATGAATCACAGTGTCTGCCAGGAGAGAGAACAGCTCGCACTCTGAAAAAAAAACATTTACGGTCCTGCTCCACGTGAATGGAGATTCCCACCAGCTCAGAGAAACTCTTACTTCTCTCTCTCTCTCTCTCTCTCTCTCTCTCTCTCTCTCTCTCTCTCTCTCACTCTCTCTCTCTTTCTCTCTCTCTCTCTCTCTTTCTATATCCCTCTTTCTTTTTGTCTCTCTCTCTTCGCTCCGGTCTCTAATCAGAAACAGATCTGTCTTTCAACTCATTAAAACTTTTCTTTCTGTATTAAAATACACTTCAGATGCTTGTGTTTGCGGCCTCTTTTTCTCTCTCCTTCAGAAAGAGATGGTTCAATGTTGCAGCCGTGGCCTCGTTGAGACTAGGGCCAATCTGGGACAGGCTGAGTGCATTCTACAAGACAATGGAGCTTTCATGTGTCTCACGGCCCGATCTTGTGTGTGTGTGTAGGTCAGAAGTCACACCATCATTTAATTGCAGTGAAAATGCCTGCCAGGCTCAATTTGACAGCTATATTTAGGTTGAGATGTAGAAAAGAGAGATGATATGATGGTGATATGATATTGCATGCTGTCTATTAATAGTCAGTCTCAGGCACATAAAAAAAAACAGCTCTCAATACTGTAGTGTTTCAGAGTATTGAAGGGAAGGAAGAGAAGGGAAGGGGTTGTTCTATGAGACTTGAGTGTTGGACGTATTGACAGGGTAACTGCTTTTGTCAGTTACCTGATGTGGAATAGAGTTCCATGTAGTCATGGCTCCATGTAGTACTGTGGAATAGAGTTCCATGTAGTCATGGCTCTATGTAGTACTGTGGAATAGAGTTCCATGTAGTCATGGCTCTAGGTAGTACTGTGGAATAGAGTTCCATGTAGTCATGGCTCTATGTAGTACTGTGGAATAGAGTTCCATGTAGTCATGGCTCTATGTAGTACTGTGGAATAGAGTTCCATGTAGTCATGGCTCTATGTAGTACTGTGGAATAGAGTTCCATGTAGTCATGGCTCTATGTAGTACTGTGGAATAGAGTTCCATGTAGTCATGGCTCTATGTAGTACTGTGGAATAGAGTTCCATGTAGTCATGGCTCTATGTAGTACTGTGGAATAGAGTTCCATGTAGTCATGGCTGTAGGTAGTACTGTGGAATAGAGTTCCATGTAGTCATGGCTCTATGTAGTACTGTGGAATAGAGTTCCATGTAGTCATGGCTCTAGGTAGTACTGTGGAATAGAGTTCCATGTAGTCATGGCTCTATGTAGTACTGTGGAATAGAGTTCCATGTAGTCATGGCTCTATGTAGTACTGTGGAATAGAGTTCCATGTAGTCATGGCTCTATGTAGTACTGTGGAATAGAGTTCCATGTAGTCATGGCTCTATGTAGTACTGTGGAATAGAGTTCCATGTAGTCATGACTCTATGTAGTACTGTGGAATAGAGTTCCATGTAGTCATGGCTCTATGTAGTACTGTGTACCTCCCATAGTTTGTTCTGGACTTGGGGACTGTGAAGAGACCTCTGGTGGCATGTCTTGTGAGGTATGCATGGGTATCCGAGCTGTGTGCCAGTAGTTTAGACAGACAGCTCGGTGTATTCAACATGTCAATACCTCCACATAAATAAAAGTAGTGATGAAATCATTCTCTCCTCCACTTTCAACCAGGTGAGATTGACATGCATATTATTAATGTTAGCTCTCTGTGTACATCCAAGGGCCAGCCGTGCTTCCCTGTTATTTTCTGTAGCACCTGACCACACGACTGAACACTAGTCGAGGAGCGGCAAAACCAGGGCCTGTAGGACCTGCCTTGTTGATAGTGTTAAGAAGTCAGAACATCGCTTTTTTTATAGACTTCTCCCCATTTTAGCATCAATATTGGGCGGGAGGGCTAGAGCATTGGACTAGTAACCGAAAAGTTGCAAGTTCAAATCCCCGAGCTGACAAGGTACAATTCTGTCGTTCTTCCCCTGAACTGTTCCTAGGCCGCCATTGAAAATAAGAATTTGTTCTTAACTGATTTGCCATTTTAAAGATAAACCTCTTGTAAATTCAGCCACAGTGTCCGGTTTCAAATAGGCTTTACTGCGAAAGCACACCATGCGATTATGTTAGGACAGCACCTAGTCACAGAAAACCATACAGCCATTTTCCAGCCAAGGAGAGGGCTCACAAAAGTCAGAAATAGCGATTAAATTAATCACTAACCTTTGATCTTCATCAGATGGCACTCACAGGATTTCATGTTACACAATAAATGTGTGTTTTGTTTGTATAACGTTAATCTTTATGTCCAAAAACCTCATTTGAAATTGGTGTGTTATGTTCAGAAATGCATTGTCTCAAACAAACATCCGGTGAAAGTGCAGAGAGCCACATCAAATTACAGAAATAATCATCATAAACATTGATAAAAGATACAAGTGTTAAACATACGAATAAAGATAAACTTCTCTAGGGTAGGGTGCAGCTTTCAGGATTTTGGATGAAAAGCATGCCCAAATTAAACAGCCTGCTACTCAGGCCCGGAAGATATGATATGCATATGGTAGATTTGGATAGAAAATAATCTAATGTTTCCAAAACTGTTAAAATAGTGTCTGTGAGTATAACAGAACTGAAGAAAACCTGAGAAAAATCCATTCAGGAAGTAGTTTTTTTTGTTTTTGTTTTGTAGTTTTCTATTCAATGCCATTACAGTATCCATTGACTTAGGACTCAAATTGCAGTTGCTATGCCTTCCACTAGATGTCAACAGTCTTTAGAAATTGTTTCAGGCTTGTATTCTGAAAAATGAGGGAGTAAGACCAGTCTGAATGAGTGGACCCTAACGTGTCACAGAGCTTTTTCATCCCGAGAGAGTGCCTTTCTTGTTTACCTTCTATATTGACGACGTTATTGTCCGGTTGAAATATTATAGATAATTTAGGCTAAAAACAACCTGAGGATTGAATATAAACATCGTTTGACATGTTTCTATGAACTTTACGGATACAATTTGGATTTTTTTTATCTGCCTGTTTTGACTGCGTTTGAGCCTGAAGAAAACGCGCGAACAAAACGGACGTTTTTGGATATAAAGACTTTATCGAACAGAAGGAACATTTATTGAGTAAATGAATGTCTTCTGAGTGCCACCAAATGAAGATCATCAAAGGTAAGGGATTAATTTTATCTTTATTCTTTATTTCTGAGTTGTGTATCTCTTCTGCTTGGTTGGTTACTGTTTGTAATGATTTTTCTGCTGGGCTATGTTCTCAAATAATCGTAAGGTATGCTTTTGCCGTAAAGCATTTTAAAAATCTGACACCGTAGTTGGATTCACAAGAAGTTCATCTTTAAACCTATGAAAAATATGTTTTGTTTTCTGAATTTTTATAATGATTATTTCTGTATTTGAATTTGGCGCTCTGCAATCTCACTGGATGTTGGCCAGGTGGGACGCTAGCGTCCCAAAAACCCTAGAGAGGTTGATGCAACCGGTGTGTCAGATTTCAAAAAAGGCTTTACGGCGAAAGCACACTTTGCGATTATGTTAGGTCAGCGCCTAGACACAGAAACCCATACAGCCATTTTCCAACCAAGGAGAGGTCACAAAAGTCAGAAATAGCATTAAAATCAATCACTTACCTTTGATGATCTTCATCTGGTGGCACTCCCAGGTCTCCGTGTTAGACAACAAATGTTAGTTTTGTTCGATAAAGTTAATCTTTGTCCAAATACCTCCTTTTTGTTGGTGCGTTTAGTTCAGAAATCCAAAGGCACAGTGCGCGCTCTCAACATCAAGATGAAAAGTCAAAAAACAGTACAATAAAAGTTCGTAGAAACATGTCAAATGATGTTTGAAATCAATCCTCAGGTTGTTTTTGTCATAAATAATCAATAATATTTCAACCGGACAAAAGCTTCGTCAATGGTAAAGGTAAACAAGAAATGCTCGCTCCCTATCACGCGCTTGGTTCATGTCTGGAAATTTCCACTGTCCTCTCATTGAAAGCGGTGTATCTCCCTCAGTTTTCAGAGTAAGAGTCTGAAACAATGCCTAAAGACTGGTATGTAGCCATAGAGATCTTGAACTGGGTCCTAAGTATGGTGGATAGGCTTTCAATGGAAAAACATCCTTTCAAAATAATAGTACTTCCTGGTTGGATTTTCCTAGGGTTTTTGCCTGCCATATCAGTTCTGTTATACTCACAGACATTATTTTAAGTTTTGGAAAATGTAGAGTGTTTTCTATCCAAATCTACTAATTATATGCATATCCTAGCTTATGGACCTGAGTAGCAGGCAGTTTAATTTGGGCACGCTTTTCATCCAAAATTCCAAATGCTGCCCCCTACCCTAGTGAAGTTAAAGAACCCCCTCTGTGTTCTGTTAGACAGCAAGTAACTCTTTATCCACATAGCAGGGGGTGTAAAGCCAGAACACATACGTTTTCCAGCAGCAGACTATGATCGATAATGTCAAAAGCTGCACTGAAGTCGAACAAGACTTGACGTGGTTGAGTGTTGGACGTATTGATGCGGTTGTGGACAGAATGATGTGAGTATCTGAAGTACTGTGGTAGTAGATGGTCTGTCTACTTGTCTATGTATTCTAGGAGCTGGAGTAGTAGATTTCTGTCTTTATTTTTTCTTCTTCTAGGATTCCTCAGGAGGAGGAAGGGGAAGGAAATTTCATATAAATAGTAAATCATTTTAAAACGTTTTCCTTTTTAGATAAAACTATACTAAATATATTCACGTCACCAAATAATAGATTTTTTTTTTAAAACACTGTTTTGCGATAGTCTACTGTAGCTTATGTTTGTTTTCTATCCAGATGTCTATTTTTGTACCAACCAAGCGTCTATTTTTGTAGGCCTTACTGTGCAATAGGAAGTAACTAAATGCACCAAAAATGTCTCAAAGATACCTAAATGCTATTCATGATGATCCATGTACTGTATATGTATTTGTGTGAGACCGTGGTCCACACCTTGAAATGCTTAGCCTCAACACGAGGTGAAGAAGATAACCTCAACTACCAAGCCAGAATACCGCCAGTCTGCAGCTGCACAGTGATCTAGAACTTTCACTATATACAGTGGGGCAATAAAGTATTTAGTCAGCCACCAATTGTGCAAGTTCTCTCTGGAGACTGGTTAGGCCACTCCAGGACCTAGAAATGCTTCTTACGAAGCCACTCCTTCGTTGCCCGGGCGGTGTGTTTGGGATCATTTTCATGCTGAAAGACCCAGCCACGTTTCATCTTCAATGCCCTTGCTGGTGGTAGGCTTTGTTACTTTGGTCCCAGCTCTCTGCAGGTCATTCACTAGGTCCCCCCGTGTGGTTCTGGGATTTTTGCTCACCGTTCTTGTGATCATTTTGACCCCACGGGGTGAGATCTTGCGTGGAGCCCCAGATCGAGGGAGATTATCAGTGGTCTTGTATGTCTTCCATTTCCTAATAATTGCTCCCACGGTTGATTTCTTCAAACCAAACTGCTTACCTATTGCAGATTCAGTCTTTCCGGCCTGGTGCAGGTCTACAATTTTGTTTCTGGTGTCCTTTGACAGTCTTTGGTCTTGGCCATAGCGGAGTTTGGAGTGTGACTGTTTGAGGTTGTGGACAGGTGTCTTTTATACTGATAACAAGTTCAAACAGGTGCCATTAATACAGGTAACGAGTGGAGGACAGAGGAGCCTCTTAAAGAAGAAGTTACAGGTCTGTGAGAGCCAGAAATCTTGCTTGCTTACTTATTTTCCACCATAATTTGCAAATAAATTCATAAAAAATCCTACAAAGTGATTTTCTGCATTTTTTTTTCTCATTTTGTCTGTCATAGTGTACCTATGATGAAAATTACAGGCCTCTCATCTTTTTAAGTGGGAGAACTTGCACAATTGGTGGCTGACTTTTTTGCCCCACTGTATGTGTCTTACACATTTAACCCAACCCCTCTGAATCAGAGGGGGGGGGGGGCTGCCTTAATCAACATCCACGTCTTCGACACCCTGGGGAACAGTGGGTTAACTGCCTTGTTCAGGGGCAGAACCTCAAATTTTTACCTTGTCAGCTCGGGGATTAGATCCAGCAACCTTTCGGTTACTGGCCCAACACTCTAACCACTAGGCTACCTGCCGCCCTACTGGTACAGCTGATTAGCTGTCTTATATCATATGTCGAGAAAAACAAATCTAAATGACTTATCCTACTCCGCTCGTCACCATTGGAGACCGGACAACTAAGGAGGACATTGTGACCTCTGGTGGACAAGCAGAGCCCCTTCCCATAGAAGGATTGATTGGTTTCAACAGAGAGACGATGAGCAAAGACATCTACACGTAAATACATTGCTTTTCTTACCCAAAGCGTGCGGTGTCTCATGTAAGTGTGTATGTGTATTCTGTGTTATTATTTAGTTAGTAAATAAATAATTAAATAACATTTCTGTAGAACTGAATCATCAGGAAAAGGCCGGGGTTCTTGCGCGTTCAAGAAGTCTGTGACGTTCAGAATGAGACTGATATGAGGTAATGATTAATAAATGACTTCGATATGTCTTATATCATCTTGAGATGAGTTAGTAACTTATTAAACAACTTCTTCCGTGGTGCCCCAAATTCCCTGTTGTCTCCCACCCTGTCTCCTTGCTTTGTCTCTCTCCGTGTCTCCCTCCGTGTCTCCCTCCCTGGGACGGCGCAGGGTAGCCTAGTGGTTAGTGCGCTGGACTAGTAACCGGAAGGTTGCAAGTTCAAATCCCCGAGCTGACAAGGTACAAATCTGTCGTTCTGCCCCTGAACAGGCAGTTAACCCACTGGACCTACTAGGCCGTCATTGAAAATAATAATTTGTTCTTAACTGACTTGCCTAGTTAAATAAAAGGTAAAATAAATGAATAAATACATTTCTCTCCCTGCTGTATCTCTCTGTCTCCCTCCTTTCTCTCTGCCTCACTGGATGTTGCTTAAATATCTCTAACCCCCCCAGCTCAAATATCACTGGGCAGGACATTCAGTCCAGGGGGAGGGAGGGAAGTAAGAGAAATACCAGAAAGTCACAGAGCGGAATCCAGTCAATTTCTTAGTATTATTATTATTATAGTATTATCACCAGGGCTCTGGAGTGGGGCACTATACAGGGACTAGAGTGGTCCAAAGTAGTACACTATACAGGGACTAGAGTGGTCCAAAGTAGTGCACTATACAGGGACTAGAGTGGTCCAAAGTAGTGCACTCTGGGATACAGACAGGGCATTAGTATTTAAACAGGCCAGTAACAGGGAGGCCTGCTCTGTTTACAGTTCTACCGTCCCTTTTAACACCCCTCCAGATGCTGCTGCATGTGTCCATAATGACATCCTAGTCCCTATATAGTGCACTACTTTGGCACTATACAGGGACTAGAGTGGTCCAAAGTAGTGCACTATACAGGGACTAGGGTGGTCCAAAGTAGTGCACTATACAGGGACTAGAGTGGTCCAAAGTAGTGCACTATACAGGGACTAGAGTGGTCCAAAGTAGTGCACTATACAAGTTTAGTGCACTATGTCGGGATATACTGCCATTTTGGGACGTAACTGTCTCACTGACTGGGGTGTCTCTGTTTTGACCTCCTCGGGGTTCTTTAGGTGAAATGGGGGGTAATATTTTAGGTTCTCAATTAGCCATGGTTTCTCTGTCACCGGTGGACTGTTACAGGACGGATGACGTAGCTTTTGAACAACACAGTCGAGCTATTAAGTACGTTAATGTCGTCTGGTGCCCCGGTACTGGTTGGTCTCTGTCACTCCACAAAGTACATAGAGCAAGCCAGAGAAAACACACGTGTGTGTGTGTGTGTGTGTGTGTGTGTGTGTGTGTGTGTGTGGTCAAACATAAATGTACATACACAGTACCAGTCGAAAGTTTGGACACACCCACTCATTCAAGGGTTTTTCTTTTCACTATTTTCTACAGTGAAGGATAACAGTGAAGACATCAAAACTATGAAATAACACATATGGAATCATGTAGTAACCCAAAAAACCAAGTGTTAAAACAAATTCTGATTATTCAAAGTAGACACCCTTTGCCTTGATGACAGCTTTACGCACGATTGGCATTCTCTCAACCAACCTCATGAGGTAATCACCCGGAATGCATTTAAATTAACAGGCGTGCCTTGTTAAATAGTGGAATTTCTTTCCTCCTTAGTGCGTTTTGAGCCAATCAGTTGTGTTGTGACAAGGTAGGGGTGGTTTACAGAAGATAGCCCTATTTGGTAAAAGACCAAGTCAATATTATGGCAAGAACCGCTCAAATAAGCAAAGAGAAACGACAGTCCATCATTACTTTAAATGCAAAAAAAAAAAAGGTTATTTTTTTATAGTAGTCTATGAAATATTCTCCACAGTAGCTAACTTTATTAGTAGGTTTACAGATTTGATTTTTCAAGTCATCCACCCAACCATGTTTAATTGATTTATTTAACAAGGAAGACTACACAAAATATAAACGCAACATGTAAAAGTGTTTCATGAGATGAAATAAAAGATCCCAGAAATTGTCCGTACGGACAAAAAAAGCTAATTTCTCTTAAAATGTTGTGCACAGATTTTTGTTTACTCTGTTAGTGAGAATTTCTGCTTTGCCAAGATAATCCATTCACCAGAGGTGTGGCTTATCAAGAAGCTGTGCTGAGGACAACAAAAAGCCCACTCTAAAATGTGCTGTTTTGTCACACAACACAATGCCACGGATGTCTCAAGTTTTGAGGGAGCGTTCAATTGGCATGCTGACTGCAGGAATGTCCACCAGAGCTGTTGCCAGAGAATTTAATGTTCATTTCTCTACCATAAGCCACCTCCAATGTCATTTTTAGAGAATTTGCTAGCACATCCAACCAGCCTCACAACCACAGACCACGTGTAACCACGCCAGCCCAGGACCTCCACATTCGTCTTCTTCACCTGCGGGATTGTCTGAGACCAGCCACGGCACAGCTGATGAAACTGAGGAATATTTATGTCTCCAATAAAGCACTTTTGTGGGCAAACCAGCTTTCTGATTGGCTGGCGATGGCTCCCAAGTGGGTGGACCCAAGCCCACCTATGACCGCGCCCCTGCCCAGTCATGTGAAATCCATAGATAAAGGCCTCATTTATTTCAATTGAATGATTTCCTTATACGAACTGTAACTCAGTAAAATCATTTAAATTGTTGTATTTTGCATTTAATTTAGTTCAGTATACATTGTAGAAACTTTTAGATATATGTATGTATGAATATATAGTGTATTTGGAAAGTATTCAGACCCTTTGATTTTAAAAAAATAATGTTGTTACATTACAGCATTATTCTTTAAGGAATTAAATGTTTTAAAATCGTCATCAACATGAAGACAAACCGAAAACAGGTTTTTGCAACTGTTTGCAAATGTATTGAAACTTAAAAAAAAAAAACAGCAATACCTTATTTACATAAGTATTCAGACCCTTTTCTACGAGACTCAAAATTGAGCTCGGGTGCATCCTGTTTCCATTGATCATCCTTAAATGAACCATCAAGATACTTCAACTTCCAAGAGCTGACCAAGAACCCTCCACTCTGACAGATCTCCAGAGTTCCTCTATGGAGATAGGAGAACCTTCAAGAAGGACAATAATCTCTGCAGTACAGGTAGATACGAGGGTTTCACCCTGTCATATACAGGTAGCTACGAGGGTTTCACCCTGTCATATACAGGTAGCTACGAGGGTTTCACCCTGTCATATACAGGTATCTACGAGGGTTTCACTCTGTCATATACAGGTAGCTACGAGGGTTTCACCCTGTCATATACAGGTATCTACGAGGGTTTCACCCTGTCATATACAGGTAGCTACGAGGGTTTCACCCTGTCATATACAGGTAGCTACGAGGGTTTCACCCTGTCATATACAGGTAGCTACGAGGGTTTCACCCTGTCATATACAGGTATCTACGAGGGTTTCACTCTGTCATATACAGGTAGCTACGAGGGTTTCACTCTGTCATATACAGGTAGCTACGAGGGTTTCACCCTGTCATATACAGGTATCTACGAGGGTTTCACTCTGTCATATACAGGTATCTACGAGGGTTTCACCCTGTCATATACAGGTAGCTACGAGGGTTTCACTCTGTCATATACAGGTAGCTACGAGGGTTTCACCCTGTCATATACAGGTATCTACGAGGGTTTCACCCTGTCATATACAGGTAGCTACGAGGGTTTCACTCTGTCATATACAGGTATCTACGAGGGATTCACCCTGTCATATACAGGTAGCTACGAGGGTTTCACCCTGTCATATACAGGTAGCTACGAGGGTTTCACCCTGTCATATACAGGTTTCTACGAGGGTTTCACCCTGTCATATACAGGTAGCTACGAGGGTTTCACCCTGTCATATACAGGTAGCTACGAGGGTTTCACCCTGTCATATACAGGTAGCTACGAGGGTTTCACCCTGTCATATACAGGTTTCTACGAGGGTTTCACCCTGTCATATACAGGTAGCTACGAGGGTTTCACCCTGTCATATACAGGTAGCTACGAGGGTTTCACCCTGTCATATACAGGTAGCTACGAGGGTTTCACCCTGTCATATACAGGTAGCTACGAGGGTTTCACCCTGTCATATACAGGTAGCTACGAGGGTTTCACCCTGTCATATACAGGTATTTGTGAGGGATTCACCCTGTCATATACAGGTTTCTACGAGGGTTTCACCCTGTCATATACAGGTAGCTACGAGGGTTTCACCCTGTCATATACAGGTAGCTACGAGGGTTTCACCCTGTCATATACAGGTAGCTACGAGGGTTTCACCCTGTCATATACAGGTAGCTACGAGGGTTTCACCCTGTCATATACAGGTAGCTACGAGGGTTTCACCCTGTCATATACAGGTATTTGTGAGGGATTCACCCTGTCATATACAGGTAGCTACGAGGGTTTCACCCTGTCATATACAGGTAGCTACGAGGGTTTCACCCTGTCATATACAGGTAGCTACGAGGGTTTCACCCTGTCATATACAGGTATCTACGAGGGTTTCACCCTGTCATATACAGGTAGCTACGAGGGTTTCACCCTGTCATATACAGGTATTAGTGAGGGATTCACCCTGTCATATACAGGTATTTGTGAGGGATTCACCCTGTCATATACAGGTATTTGTGAGGGATTCACCCTGTCATATACAGGTATTTGTGAGGGATTCACCCTGTCATATACAGGTATTTGTGAGGGATTCACCCTGTCATATACAGGTATTTGTGAGGGATTCACCCTGTCATATACAGGTATTTGTGAGGGATTCACCCTGTCATATACAGGTATTTGTGAGGGATTCACCCTGTCATATACAGGTAGCTACGAGGGTTTCACCCTGTCATATACAGGTAGCTACGAGGGTTTCACCCTGTCATATACAGGTATTTGTGAGGGATTCACTCTGTCATATACAGGTAGCTACGAGGGTTTCACCCTGTCATATACAGGTATTAGTGAGGGTTTCACGCTGTCAAATACAGGTATTAGTGAGGGTTTCACGCTGTCATATACAGGTATTAGTGAGGGTTTCACGCTGTCATATACAGGTATTAGTGAGGGTTTCACGCTGTCAAATACAGGTATTAGTGAGGGTTTCACGCTGTCATATACAGGTATTAGTGAGGGTTTCACGCTGTCATATACAGGTATTAGTGAGGGTTTCACGCTGTCATATACAGGTATTAGTGAGGGTTTCACGCTGTCATATACAGGTAGATACGAGGGTTTCACTCTGTCATATACAGGTAGATACGAGGGTTTCACCCTGTCATATACAGGTAGCTACGAGGGTTTCACTCTGTCATATACAGGTAGCTACGAGGGTTTCACCCTGTCATATACAGGTAGCTACGAGGGTTTCACCCTGTCATATACAGGTTTCTACGAGGGTTTCACTCTGTCATATACAGGTAGCTACGAGGGTTTCACTCTGTCATATACAGGTAGCTACGAGGGTTTCACCCTGTCATATACAGGTAGCTACGAGGGTTTCACCCTGTCATATACAGGTAGCTACGAGGGTTTCACCCTGTCATATACAGGTATCTACGAGGGTTTCACCCTGTCATATACAGGTAGCTACGAGGGTTTCACCCTGTCATATACAGGTAGCTACGAGGGTTTCACCCTGTCATATACAGGTAGCTACGAGGGTTTCACCCTGTCATATACAGGTAGCTACGAGGGTTTCACCCTGTCATATACAGGTAGCTACGAGGGTTTCACCCTGTCATATACAGGTAGTTACGAGGGTTTCACCCTGTCATATACCATGTTGAAATTAGGGTTTCACCCTGTCATATACAGGTAATTACGAGGGTTTCACCCTGTCATATACAGGTAATTACGAGGGTTTCACCCTGTCATATATAGCTAATTACCAGGGTCTCACCCTGCCATACAGCTAATTACGGGGGTTTCACCCTGTCATATACAGGTAATTACGAGGGTTTCACCCTGTCATATATAGCTAATTACCAGGGTCTCACCCTGTCATACAGCTAATTACGGGGGTTTCACCCTGTCATATACAGGTAATTACGAGGGTTTCACTCTGTCTTATACAGGTAGCTACGAGGGTTTCACTCTGTCATATGCTCCTTATACAGCAGATATTGTAATGTCAGATGTAAGCGGGGATCCCAGGGAAACCAGAACATTTGACTATTGTGGCCTAATGCTTGAGCAGGTGATTGAGGTGACCTATGGGTCATTAACTCAGAGACAGGAAGCTAAGATGGTGTCAACACGTACTCTCACTGTACAGTATATATGATACGACAGCTTCCTGTCACAGGTGGCCTAATGTTGTCCTATGTTAGAAGGTGACCAACAGGTCATCTTTCAGCTCAGTGGCCGATCGCTTTGGAGGCATATCTGTCTCACTAAGCTTTCGACTATAGAAGAGTGTGTGTGCCTTGTGTGTGTGTGTGTGTGTGCTGTTTGTGTGTTAAGTGTGTGTGCACCCCATGTCCTTTCAGTGCGTTGTTTTTCTCAGTGACTTCCTAGAATTAACCTTTGAACTTACAGTGATAACAGCCATAACACAGAGTCAGCCCAGACAGGAAGTAGTGGGTAAATCAATGATGACGTGGACTTTGAATCTGTTCCGCCACGACATGATTCCCTATGGGTCCTGGTCTAAAGTAGTGTACTATGTAGTGAATAGGGTGCAATGGGTCCTGGTCTAAAGTAGTGTACTATGTAGGGAATAGGGTGCAATGGGTCCTGGTCTAAAGTAGTGTACTATATAGGGAATAGGGTGCTATGGGTCCTGGTCTAAAGTAGTGCACTATGTAGGGAAGAGGGTGCTATGGGCCCTGGTCTAAAGTAGTGTACTATATAGGGAATAGGGTGCTATGGGTCCTGGTCTAAAGTAGTGCACTATGTAGGGAATAGGGTGCTATGGGTCCTGGTCTAAAGTAGTGCACTATGTAGGGAATAGGGTGCTATGGGTCCTGGTCTAAAGTAGTGCACTATGTAGGGAAGAGGGTGCTATGGGCCCTGGTCTAAAGTAGTGTACTATATAGGGAATAGGGTGCTATGTGTCCTGGTCTAAAGTAGTGTACTATATAGGGAATAGGGTGCTATGGGCCCTGGTCTAAAGTAGTGTACTATATAGGGAATAGGGTGCTATGGGTCCTGGTCTAAAGTAGTGCACTATGTAGGGAATAGGGTGCTATGGGTCCTGGTCTAAAGTAGTGCACTATGTAGGGAATAGGGTGCTTTGGGTCCTGGTCTAAAGTAGTGCACTATGTAGGGAATAGGGTGCTATGTGTCCTGGTCTAAAGTAGTGTACTATGTAGGGAATAGGGTGCTTTGGGTCCTGGTCTAAAGTAGTGTACTATGTAGGGAATAGGGTGCTTTGGGTCCTGGTCTAAAGTAGTGCACTATGTAGGGAATAGGGTGCTTTGGGTCCTGGTCTAAAGTAGTGTACTATGTAGGGAATAGGGTGCTTTGGGTCCTGATCTAAAGTAGTACACTATGTAGGGAATAGGGTGCTATGGGTCCTGGTCTAAAGTAGTGCACTATGTAGGGAATAGGGTGCTATGGGTCCTGGTCTAAAGTAGTACACTATGTAGGGAATAGGGTGCTATGTGTCCTGGTCAATAGTAGTGCACTATGTAGGGAATAGGGTGCTATGAGTCCTGGTCAATAGTAGTGCACTATGTAGGGAATAGGGTGCCACTTTGGACTCAGCCACTGTATTGCTTATCTGGGTGGATATATAATCTATTTTATGCGATACTGTATATACAGTACCGATACAGAAACCAAAGTTATTGATAATAAACACCAGGCATAGACAGGATCAGGAAGTATGCAGTTATCAGGAGCAATTCAAATGATGTCATTAGATTAGGAATACAGAACTGCTTTGCACATAACAGTCCTGGGTTCAAATACTATTTTAAATCTTTCAAATACGTTTAGCTTTTGCTTTAGCCTGCCTGGATTGCCAGGTGGGCGGGGTTTTGCAGTTTTGTGGATATTCTATTGGCTATTGGTCCATTGTGCCAATCAAACTCATTCGAGCCCAGCTCAAGTATTTTTGTAATGATATCAAATACAATTGTCACCAAAGGTCTGGCAAATGGAGTTTGCACTTTATTCGAAGTAGGCCTACACTTATCAGGAATCGACTGTACTGTCCTCTTGGTACCCGTTTTTATTTCTACTATGTTTTCTCTGCTCTCTAATCATCTTAGATGCGATGTTCGTTTTTTTTATTTCTACTATGTTCTCTCTGCTCTCTAATCATCTTAGATGCAATGTTCGTTTTTTTTATTTCTACTATGTTCTCTCTGCTCTCTAATCATCTTAGATGCAATGTTTGTTTTTTTTATTTCTACTATGTTCTCTCTGCTCTCTAATCATCTTAGATGCAATGTTCGGTTTTTTTATTTCTACTATGTTCTCTCTGCTCTCTAATCATCTTAGATGCAATGTTCGTTTTTTTTATTTCTACTATGTTCTCTCTGCTCTCTAATCATCTTAGATGCAATGTTCGTTTTTTTATTTCTACTATGTTCTCTCTGCTCTCTAATCATCTTAGATGCAATGTTCGTTTTTTTATTTCTACTATGTTCTCTCTGCTCTCTAATCATCTTAGATGCAATGTTTTTTTTTTTTATTTCTACTATGTTCTCTCTGCTCTCTAATCATCTTAGATGCAATGTTCGTTTTTTTTATTTCTACTATGTTCTCTCTGCTCTCTAATCATCTTAGATGCAATGTTCGGTTTTTTTTCTTGCAGGAATTTGCCACCAAATTCTTAGACGTTGGTTAAATCATGGCGCCTGCTTGCGTCTCTCGGCCCTCTGCATTAATCCTATTATAATCTAGGCTTTAGTTATGTAATCTTCACACTGAAGTACACTCCCAGTCAACATTTTCGACACACCTACTCATTCGTTGTTTTTAAACATTTTTCTTGTGTAACCAAAAAAGTGTTAAACAAATATATATATATATTTGAGAATCTTCAAATAGCCTTGACAGTCCCACAAAGCCCAAACCAGATGGGATGGCGTATCACTGCAGAATGCTTGGGTTAGCCATGTTGGTTAAGTGTGCCTTGAATTCTAAATATATCATAGACAACAAAGCATCATCACACCTCCTCCTCCTTGCTTCACAGTGGGAAATACACATGCAGAGATCTTCCGTTTCAAACACACCGCGTCTCACAAAGACAGCGGTTGGAACCAAAAATCTCTAATTTGGACTCATCAGAACAAAGGACAGATTTCCACCGGTCTAATGTTCATTGCTCGTGTTTCTTGGGCCCAAGTGGTTGGAGCGTTGGGCCAGTAACTGAAACGTTGCTCGATCAAATCCCAGAGGCTGACAAGGTAAAAATCTGTCATTCTGCCCCCTGAACAAGGCAGTTGTAAATAAGAATTTGTTCTCTACTGAATTTACGAGTTAATATAAAGGTTCAATTAAATAAATAATCAGCACAACAAAAATAGATAATAAACAATGTTATTTTGTAAAGACCAGTGGTGCAACTCGTGCTTTCTGAACCAACACAGGGGCACGTGGAGAGAGGAGAGAGAGGCAAATCTGGAGAGAGGAGAGAGAGGCAAATCTGGAGAGAGGAGAGAGAGGCAAATCTGGAGAGAGGAGAGAGAGGCAAATCTGGAGAGAGGAGAGAGGGGCAAATCTGGAGAGAGGGGCAAATCTGGAGAGAGGAGAGAGAGGCAAATCTGGAGAGAGGAGAGAGAGGCAAATCTGGAGAGAGGAGAGAGAGGCAAATCTGGAGAGAGGAGAGAGAGGCAAATCTGGAGAGAGGAGAGAGAGGCAAATCTGGAGAGAGGAGAGAGAGGCAAATCTGGAGAGAGGAGAGAGAGGCAAATCTGGAGAGAGGAGAGAGGGGCAAATCTGGAGAGAGGAGAGAGAGGCAAATCTGGAGAGAGGAGAGAGGGGCAAATCTGGAGAGAGGAGAGAGGGGCAAATCTGGAGAGAGGAGAGAGGGGCAAATCTGGAGAGAGGAGAGAGAGGCAAATCTGGAGAGAGGAGAGAGAGGCAAATCTGGAGAGAGGAGAGAGAGGCAAATCTGGAGAGAGGAGAGAGAGGCAAATCTGGAGAGAGGAGAGAGAGGCAAATCTGGAGAGAGGAGAGAGAGGCAAATCTGGAGAGAGGAGAGAGAGGCAAATCTGGAGAGAGGAGAGAGAGGCAAATCTGGAGAGAGGAGAGAGAGGCAAATCTGGAGAGAGGAGAGAGAGGCAAATCTGGAGAGAGGAGAGAGAGGCAAATCTGGAGAGAGGAGAGAGAGGCAAATCTGGAGAGAGAAGAGAGGGGCAAATCTGGAGAGAGGAGAGAGAGGCAAATCTGGAGAGAGGAGAGAGGGGCAAATCTGGAGAGAGGAGAGAGGGGCAAATCTGGAGAGAGGAGAGAGAGGCAAATCTGGAGAGAGGAGAGAGAGGCAAATCTGGAGAGAGGAGAGAGAGGCAAATCTGGAGAGAGGAGAGAGGGGCAAATCTTGAAGTGGGCAAAACCATTCATCTTGATACGACTGGGTGGAGTTGTGAAAAATGCAATCTGTTAATGATTATATCATATATAAAATGGACATATCTATTTTAATATAAACTAGCTCGAAACGTTACTAATGACAAATTACCCAAATGGATCATAATCATTTTTTGTCCATTTGTATTATTATTTTTTAAACGTGGGAGGGGGGGAAAGGGTACGATTACACCCCTATTTTGAAGGTGGTGGAGCAGCTGTTCCATGTCTATGTACATACGCCCCCTGGTCCTACTGTATTTCTCCTGCTCTGGGATTGGGAGCCCTGGCTAGCGGATGGCCCCTGGTCCTACTCTATTTCCCCTGCTCTGTGATTGGGAGCCCTGCTAGCAGATGGCCCCTGGTCCTACTGTATTTCTCCTGCTCTAGGATTGGGAGCCCTGCTAGCAGATGGCCCCTGGTCCTACTGTATTTCCCCATCTCTGGGATTGGGAGCCCTGCTAGCAGATGGCCTCTGGTCCTACTGTATTTCCCCTGCTCTGGGATTGGGAGCCCTGCTAGCAGATGGCCCCTGGTCCTACTGTATTTCCCCTGCTCTGGGATTGGGAGCCCTGCTAGCAGATGGCCCCTGGTCCTACTCTATTTCTCCTGCTCTGGGATTGGGAGCCCTGCTAGCAGATGGCCCCTGGTCCTACTCTATTTCTCCTGCTCTGGGATTGGGAGCCCTACTAGCGGATGGCCCCTGGTCCTACTGGGGCGGCAGGTAGACTAGTGGTTAGAGCGTTGTGCCAGTAACCGAAAGGTTGCTAGATTGAATCCCTGAGCTGAAAGGTAAAAATTTCGTTCTGCACCCTGGACAAGGCAGTTAACCGGGAGGCAGCCATTGTAAATAAGAAATAAGAATTTGTTTTTAACTGACTTGCCTAGTTATATAAAGGTTAAAAAAAAGAGAAAGATATTCCACTGCTCTGGGATTGGGAGCCCTGCTAGCGAATGGTCTTTCTAAGAAAGGGAGAATGACACTTGGTCTTGTTGAGCTTTGCTCTATATCAACTCCCAGACGCCTTGGAGATATTACCCCATGTGAAATATATCACTGTGTTTTCCAATGCTTCGTCTGGTCCCTTGTAAAAGAGAGAGCCATCTAAGTGGGATTAATCTGGACAATATAAAGATAAATAAAATCCAACCAACAAATAGTTTTGACTTTATTCATGGTATCCCAGTGTTGTTGTGATGACCAGATAACATGATGTCATGACGTAGGCCACACTATGATGTCATGACGTAGGCTACACTGTGATGTCACGACGTAGGCCACACTGTGATGTCATGACGTAGGCCACACTGATCATGTAATGACGTAGGCCACACTGTGATGTCATGACGTAGGCTACACTATGATGTCATGACGTAGGCTACACTGTGATGTCATGACGTAGGCTACACTGTGACGTCATGACGTAGGCTACACTGTGATGTCACGACGTAGGCTACACTGTGATGTCACGACGTAGGCTACACTGTGACGTCATGACGTAGGCTACACTGTGATGTCATGACGTAGGCCACACTGATCATGTAATGACGTAGGCCACACTGTGATGTCATGACGTAGGCTACACTATGATGTCATGACGTAGGCCACACTGATCATGTAATGACGTAGGCCACACTGTGACGTCATGACGTAGGCCACACTGATCATGTAATGACGTAGGCCACACTGATGTCATGACGTAGGCCACACTATGATGTCATGACGTAGGCCACACTGTGACGTCATGACGTAGGCCACACTGATCATGTAATGACGTAGGCCACACTGTGATGTCATGACGTAGGCCACACTGTGATGTCATGAAGTAGGCTACACTGTGATGTCATGAAGTAGGCTACACTGATCATGTAATGACGTAGGCCACACTGATCATGTAATGACGTAGGCCACACTGTGATGTCATGACGTAGGCCACACTGTGATGTCATGAAGTAGGCTACACTGTGTCCCAATGACCTGGAACATAAACTAAGTTTAGTTGTTAACTCGTTTTTGGCTCTTTGATTCACTGCTCCCTCTGACACTGATATCAGTGTAGGCTATCTATTTCCCTGTCGGTCACTGGGCCAGAGACACAGGTTGCGTCCACAACGGCACCCTATTCCCAATTTAGTGCACTACCTTTTGGGGGGTATTTTATTAGGATCCCAATTAGGTGTTGCAAAAAAGCAGCACCTACTCTTCCTGGGGTCCACAAAACATGACATAACACAGAATAGACAACAGCTCAAGGACAGAACTACATAAAATATATATATATATTTTTACAAAAGGCATATGTAGCCTACATATCAAAACATAACACAACACACTATCAGGGCTCTGGTTAAAAGAAGTGCACTATAAAGAGAATAGTTTGCCATTTGGGACGTAAGCATTAATCTACAGCATGGTAACTCTAAACTTCTTCCTAGAAAGAGCCCTTTGTGATTTCAACACATCCAGAGCTAAAATAGACAGACAAACTATTCCCGGGTTCATCAGACTACTCCCAGGTTTATCAGACTACTCCCAGGTTTAGCAGACTACTCCCAGGTTTATCAGACTACTCCCAGGTTCATCAGACTACTCCCAGGTCCACCAGACTACTCCCAGGTTTATCAGACTACTCCCAGGTTCATCAGACTACTCCCAGGTTTATCAGACTACTCCCAGGTTTATCAGACTACTCCCAGGTTCATCAGACTACTCCCAGGTTTATCAGACTACTCCCAGGTTCATCAGACTACTCCCAGGTCCACCAGACTACTCCCAGGTTTATCAGACTACTCCCAGGTTTATCAGACTACCCCCAGGTTTATCAGACTACTCCCAGGTTCATCAGACTACCCCCAGGTTTATCAGACTACTCCCAGGTTTATCAGACTACTCCCAGGTCCATCAGAATACTCCCAGGTTCATCAGACTACTCCCAGGTCCACCAGACTACTCCCAGGTCCATCAGACTACTCCCAGGTTTATCAGACTACTCCCAGGTTTATCAGACTACTCCCAGGTTCATCAGACTACTCCCAGGTTTATCAGACTACACCCAGGTTTATCAGACTACTCCCAGGTTTATCAGACTACTCCCAGGTTTATCAGACTACTCCCAGGTTCATCAGACTACCCCCAGGTTTATCAGACTACTCCCAGGTTTATCAGACTACTCCCAGGTTTATCAGACTACTCCCAGGTTTATCAGACTACACCCAGGTTTATCAGACTACTCCCAGGTCCATCAGACTACTCCCAGGTTTATCAGACTACCCCCAGGTTCATCAGACTACTCCCAGGTCCATCAGACTACTCCCAGGTTCATCAGACTATTCCCAGGCTCATCAGACTATTCCCAGGCTCATCAGACTACTCCCAGGTTTATCAGACTACTCCCAGGTTTATCAGACTACTCCAAGGTCCATCAGACTACTCCCAGGTTCATCAGACTACTCCCAGGTTTATCAGACTACTCCAAGGTCCATCAGACTACTCCCAGGTTCATCAGACTACTCCCAGGTTCATCAGACTACTCCCAGGTTCATCAGACTACTCCCATGTTCATCAGACTACTTCCAGGTTTATCAGACTACTCCCAGATTCATCAGACTACTCCCAGGTTCATCAGCCTACTCCCAGGTTCATCAGCCTACTCCCAGGTTCATCAGACTACTCCCAGTTTTATCAGACTACTCCCAGGTTCATCAAACTACTCCCAGGTTTATCAGACTACTCCCAGGTTTATCAGACTACTCCCAGGTTCATCAGACTACTCCCAGGTTCATCAGACTACTCCCAGGTTCATCAGACTACTCCCATGTTCATCAGACTACTTCCAGGTTTATCAGACTACTCCCAGGCTCATCAGACTATTCCCAGGCTCATCAGACTACTCCCAGGTTCATCAGACTACCCCCAGGTTTATCAGACTACTCCCAGGTTTATCAGACTACTCCCAGGTTCATCAGACTACTCCCAGGTTTATCAGACTACACCCAGGTTTATCAGACTACTCCCAGGTTTATCAGACTACTCCCAGGTCCATCAGACTACTCCCAGGTTCATCAGACTATTCCCAGGCTCATCAGACTATTCCCAGGCTCATCAGACTACTCCCAGGTTTATCAGACTACTCCCAGGTTTATCAGACTACTCCAAGGTCCATCAGACTACTCCCAGGTTCATCAGACTACTCCAAGGTCCATCAGACTACTCCCAGGTTCATCAGACTACTCCCAGGTTTATCAGACTACTCCAAGGTCCATCAGACTACTCCCAGGTTCATCAGACTACTCCCAGGTCCACCAGACTACTCCCAGGTTTATCAGACTACTCCCAGGTTTATCAGACTACCCCCAGGTTCATCAGACTACTCCCAAGTCCATCAGACTACTCCCAGGTTTATCAGACTACTCCCAGGTTCATCAGACTACTCCCAGGTTTATCAGACTACTCCCAGGTTCATCAGACTACTCTGGCTGATGAGTTGTTGATTTTGTGCTGATCAGAATTTGGTCAGGGAAAGGTGTACTATGAAAGGACTGGCCCTGCTCTGTCAGAAGATGAGTTATCCAGTGATTGAGAAACCCAGGGCAGCCTTGCCCCTGGCTAGCATAGCTTCATCAGGGTGTTTAGATCTGTTGGTTGGTGTCCATCAATATTTGATCACAAAAAGCTACACTATATTATAACAAAGTAATACTATGAGAGAACTGGCCCTGCCTGTCTGCCTGTCAGAAGATTAGTTAGCCAGTGATGGAGCAACCCAGAGCAGCCTTTTCCCCTGCTAATGGCCTGTTGTATTAGGCTGGCCCCAGTCTCAGCTGAACCTCAGCAGCCCTACCCCAGCAGCGCCTACCCCAGCAGCCCTACTTCAGACCCAGCCCTACCCCAGCAGCCCTACCTCAGACCCAGCCCTACCCCAGCAGCCCTACTTCAGACCCAGCCCTACCCCAGCAGCCCTACCTCAGACCCAGCCCTACTTCAGACCCAGCCCTACCTCAGACCCAGCCCTACCTCAAACCCAGCCCTACCCCAGCAGCCCTACTTCAGACCCAGCCCTACCCCAGTCTGAGTCCTACTCCAGTCTCAGCCCTGTCTCAGCCCTGCCCCAGTCTTAGCCCTACCCAGTCTCAGTCCTACCCCAGCCTCAGCCGTACCCCAACCATAGCCCTGCCCCAGCCTCAGCCCTACCCCAGACTCAGCCCTACCCCAGCCTCAGCCTTACCCCAGCCTCAGCCTTACCCCAGCCTCAGCCTTACCCCAGTCTCAGCCCTACCCCAGCCTCAGCCCTACCCCAGCCTCAGCCCTACCCCAGCCCTACTCCGCCTCATTCCAGCCCTGCCATTCCCCAGCCTCAGCCCTACCCCAGCCTCAGCCTCAGCCCTACCCCAGCTCGACGCTACACAACAGTATTGCGTGTGTCTGTGATGCCTATTGTGCAAGTGTAGTATCCTTGAGAGAGATGGACTCACACATTACAGAGAAAACATGTCACAATTACACCATGACTAATTACACTGTATGACTAAGGCAACAGCCTGTTACTCACATTACATAGTACACAACACAATTAACCCCAACACTATGTCATAACAGAATAACGACTAGGTCCTCAGATAAGTCACCCAACACCATGTCATAACAGAACAATGACTAGAGTCATGGCCAAACGTTTTGAGAATGACACAAATATTAATTTCCACAAAGTTTGCTGCTTCAGTGTCTTTAGATATTTTTTGTCAGATGTTACTATGGATACTGAAGTATAATTACAAGCATTTCATAAGTGTCAAAGGCTTTTATTGACAATTACATGAAGTTGATGCAAAGAGTCAATATTTGTGTTGACCCTTCTTTTTCAAGACCTCTGCAATCCGCCCTGGGATGCTGTCAATTAACTTCTGGGCCACATCCTGACTGGTGGCAGCCCATTCTTGCATAATCAATGCTTGGAGTTTGTCAGAATTTGTGGGTTTTGTTTGTCCACCCGCCTCTTGAGGATTGACCACAAGTTCTCAATGGGATTAAGGTCTGGGGAGTTTCCTGGCCATGGACCCAAAATATCGAGGCACTTAGTTATCACTTTTGCCTTATGGCACGGTGCTCCATCATGCTGGAAAAGGCATTGTTCGTCACCAAACTGTTCCTGGATGGTTGGGAGAAGTTGCTCTCGGAGGATGTGTTGGTAACATTCTTTATTCATGGCTGTGTTCTTAGGCAAAATTGTGAGTGAGCCCACTCCCTTGGCTGAGAAGCAACCCCACACAGGGTCTCAGGATGCTTTACTGATCACATGACACAGGACTGATGGTAGCGCTCACCTTGTCTTCTCCGGACAAGCTTTTTTCCAGATGCCCCAAACAATCGGAAAGGGGATTCATCAGAGAAAATGACTTGACCTCAGTCCTCAGCAGTCCAATCCCTGTACCTTTTGCAGAATATCAGTCTGTCCCTGATGTTTTTCCTGGAGAGAAGTGACTTCTTTGATGCCCTTCTTGACACCAGGCCATCCTCCAAAAGTCTTCACCTCACACCTGCCTGCTGCCATTCCTGAGCAAGCTCTGTACTGGTGGTGCCCCGATCCCGCAGCTGAATCAACTTTAGGAGATGGTCCTGGCGCTTGCTGGACTTTCTTGGGCGCCATGAAGCCTTCTTCACAACAATTGAACCACTCTCCTTGAAGTTCTTGATGATCCGATAAATGGTTGATTTAGGTACCATCTTAAATGCAGCAATATCCTTGCCCGTGAAGCCCTTTTTGTGCAATGCAATGATGACGGCACGTGTTTCCTTGCAGGTCACCATGGTTGACAGAGGAAGAACAACGATTCCAAGCACCACCCTCCTTTTGAAGCTTCCAGTCCACTCAATCAGCATGACAAAGTGATCTCCAGCCTTGTCCTCGTCAACACTCACACCTGTGTTAACGAGAGAATCACTGACATGATGTCAGCTGGTCATTTTGTGGCAGGGCTGATATTCAGGGGAAATGTTTTTTGGGGATTCATTTAATTTGCATGGCAAAAAGGGACTTTGCAATTAATTGTAATTAATCTGATCACTCTTCATAACATTCTGGAGTATATGCAAATTGCCATCATACAAACTGAGGCAGCAGACTTTGTGAAAATTAATATTTGTGTAATTCTCAAAACTTTTTGCCATGACTATAGGTCCTCAGAGAACACCCAACACCATGTCATAACAGAATAATGACTATGTCCTCGGAGAACAGTCACCCCAACACCATGTCATAACAGAATAATGACTAGGTCCTCGGAGAACAGTCACCCAATACCATGTCATAACAGAATAATGACTAGGTCCTCAGAGAACAGTCACCCAACACCATGTCATAACAGAATAATGACTAGGTCCTCAGAGAACAGTCACCCAACACCATGTCATAACAGAATAATGACTAGGTCCTCAGAGAACAGTCACCCAACACCATGTCATAACAGAATAATGACTAGGTCCTCGGAGAACAGTCACCCAACACCATGTCATAACAGAATAATGACTAGGTCCTCGGAGAACAGTCTCCTAACACCATGTCATAACAGAATAATGACTAGGTCCTCAGAGAACAGTCACCTTATATTTACTCACTGCTTCCTGAACCGGTCCTCGTCATCCTCAGCCGGTCCACAACTCTATCAGATCTATTCCAACAGTAGTAGAACTGGCCAACTAATCACCAAGTCTTAACAAACCAGATTCAACTAGCCAACTAATCAGCAAGACTTAACAAACCAGATTCAACTAGCCAAGCTGAATTCCGTAGGCTAATACCCTTTACGCTACAATCTTGGGGACCCGGGAGACCCCGGTTCCAGAAGTGAAATCCATCCCTGGCTTGGATATTTTATTTTTATATGTCGTTTCCAGGACAGTTCCACCAACCATGATGCATGTGTAACCAGGCCAGTACAGCTCAGCTTGCCTCAGTAGTGCCTATAGGCTATAGGAATGATATTAACCAGGCCAGTACAGCCCAGCTTGCCTCAGTAGTGCCTATAGGCTATAGGAATGATATTAACCAGGCCAGTACAGCTCAGCTTGCCTCAGTAGTGCCTATAGGCTATAGGAATGATATTAACCAGGCCAGTACAGCTCAGCTTGCCTCAGTAGTGCCTATAGGCTATAGGAATGATATTAACCAGGCCAGTACAGCTCAGCTTGCCTCAGTAGTGCCTATAGGCTATAGGAATGATATTAACCAGGCCAGTACAGCCCAGCTTGCCTCAGTAGTTCCTATAGGCTATAGGAATGATATTAACCAGGCCAGGACAGCTCAGCTTGCCTCAGTAGTGCCTATAGGCTATAGGAATGATATTAGCCAGGCCAGTACAGCTCAGCTTGCCTCAGTAGTGCCTATAGGCTATAGGAATGATATTAACCAGGCCAGTACAGCTCAGCTTGCCTCAGTAGTGCCTATAGGCTATAGGAATGATATTAACCAGGCCAGTACAGCTCAGCTTGCCTCAGTAGTGCCTATAGGCTATAGGAATGATATTAACCAGGCCAGTACAGCCCAGCTTGCCTCAGTAGTGTCTATAGGCTATAGGAATGATATTAAACAGGCCAGTACAGCTCAGCTTGCCTCAGTAGTGTCTATAGGCTATAGGAATGATATTAACCAGGCCAGTACAGCTCAGCTTGCCTCAGTAGTGCCTATAGGCTATAGGAATGATATTAACCAGGCCAGTACAGCTCAGCTTGCCTCAGTAGTGCCTATAGGCTATAGGAATGATATTAACCAGGCCAGTACAGCTCAGCTTGCCTCAGTAGTGCCTATAGGCTATAGGAATGATATTAACCAGGCCAGTACAGCTCAGCTTGCCTCAGTAGTGTCTATAGGCTATAGGAATGATATTAACCAGGCCAGTACAGCTCAGCTTGCCTCAGTAGTGCCTATAGGCTATAGGAATGATATTAACCAGGCCAGTACAGCTCAGCTTGCCTCAGTAGTGCCTATAGGCTATAGGAATAATATTAACCAGGCCAGTACAGCTCAGCTTGCCTCAGTAGTGTCTATAGGCTATAGGAATGATATGTAACCAGGCCAGTACAGCTCAGCTTGCCTCAGTAGTGTCTATAGGCTATAGGAATGATATTAACCAGGCCAGTACAGCTCAGCTTGCCTCAGTAGTGTCTATAGGCTATAGGAATGATATTAACCAGACCAATACAGCTCAGTTTGCCTCAGTAGTGTCTATAGGCTATAGGAATGATATTAACCAGGCCAGTACAGCTCAGCTTGCCTCAGTAGTGCCTATAGGCTATAGGAATGATATTAACCAGGCCAGTACAGCCCAGCTTGCCTCAGTAGTGTCTATAGGCTATAGGAATGATATGTAACCAGGCCAGTACAGCTCAGCTTGCCTCAGTAGTGTCTATAGGCTATAGGAATGATATTAACCAGGCCAGTACAGCTCAGCTTGCCTCAGTAGTGTCTATAGGCTATAGGAATGATATGTAACCAGACCAATACAGCTCAGTTTGCCTCAGTAGTGTCTATAGGCTATAGGAATGATATTAACCAGGCCAGTACAGCTCAGCTTGCCTCAGTAGTTCCTATAGGCTATAGGAATGATATTAACCAGGCCAGTACAGCCCAGCTTGCCTCAGTAGTGCCTATAGGCTATAGGAATGATATTAAACAGGCCAGTACAGCTCAGCTTGCCTCAGTAGTGCCTATAGGCTATAGGAATGATATTAACCAGGCCAGTACAGCCCAGCTTGCCTCAGTAGTGCCTATAGGCTATAGGAATGATATTAACCAGGCCAGTACAGCCCAGCTTGCCTCAGTAGTGCCTATAGGCTATAGGAATGATATTAACCAGGCCAGTACAGCTCAGCTTGCCTCAGTAGTGCCTATAGGCTATAGGAATGATATTAACCAGGCCAGTACAGCTCAGCTTGCCTCAGTAGTGCCTATAGGTTATAGGAATGATATTAACCAGGCCAGTACAGCTCAGCTTGCCTCAGTAGTGTCTATAGGCTATAGGAATGATATGTAACCAGGCCAGTACAGCTCAGCTTGCCTCAGTAGTGTCTATAGGCTATAGGAATGATATTAACCAGGCCAGTACAGCTCAGCTTGCCTCAGTAGTGTCTATAGGCTATAGGAATGATATTAACCAGACCAATACAGCTCAGTTTGCCTCAGTAGTGTCTATAGGCTATAGGAATGATATTAACCAGGCCAGTACAGCTCAGCTTGCCTCAGTAGTGCCTATAGGCTATAGGAATGATATTAACCAGGCCAGTACAGCCCAGCTTGCCTCAGTAGTGCCTATAGGCTATAGGAATGATATTAAACAGGCCAGTACAGCTCAGCTTGCCTCAGTAGTGCCTATAGGCTATAGGAATGATATTAACCAGGCCAGTACAGCCCAGCTTGCCTCAGTAGTGCCTATAGGCTATAGGAATGATATTAACCAGGCCAGTACAGCTCAGCTTGCCTCAGTAGTGCCTATAGGCTATAGGAATGATGTTAACCAGGCCAGTACAGCTCAGCTTGCCTCAGTAGTGTCTATAGGCTATAGGAATGATATTAACCAGGCCAGCACAGCCCAGCTTGCCTCAGTAGTGCCTATAGGCTATAGGAATGATATTAAACAGGCCAGTACAGCTCAGCTTGCCTCGGTAGTATCTATAGGCTATAGGAATGATATTAACCAGGCCAGTACAGCTCAGCTTGCCTCAGTAGTGTCTATAGGCTATAGGAATGATATTAACCAGGCCAGTACAGCTCAGCTTGCCTCAGTAGTGTCTATAGGCTATAGGAATGATATTAACCAGGCCATTACAGCTCAGCTTGCCTCAGTAGTGTCTATAGGCTATAGGAATGATATTAACCAGGCCAGTACAGCTCAGCTTGCCTCAGTAGTGCCTATAGGCTATAGGAATGATATTAAACAGGCCAGTACAGCTCAGCTTGCCTCAGTAGTGCCTATAGGCTATAGGAATGATATTAACCAGGCCAGTACAGCCCAGCTTGCCTCAGTAGTGCCTATAGGCTATAGGAATGATATTAACCAGGCCAGTACAGCTCAGCTTGCCTCAGTAGTGCCTATAGGCTATAGGAATGATATTAACCAGGCCAGTACAGCTCAGCTTGCCTCAGTAGTGCCTATAGGCTATAGGAATGATATTAACCAGGCCAGTACAGCTCAGCTTGCCTCAGTAGTGCCTATAGGCTATAGGAATGATATTAACCAGGCCAGTACAGCCCAGCTTGCCTCAGTAGTTCCTATAGGCTATAGGAATGATATTAACCAGGCCAGGACAGCTCAGCTTGCCTCAGTAGTGCCTATAGGCTATAGGAATGATATTAACCAGGCCAGTACAGCCCAGCTTGCCTCAGTAGTGCCTATAGGCTATAGGAATGATATTAACCAGGACGGTACAGCTCAGCTTGCCTCAGTAGTTCCTATAGGCTATAGGAATGATATTAACCAGGCCAGTACAGCTCAGCTTGCCTCAGTAGTGCCTATAGGCTATAGGAATGATATTAACCAGGCCAGTACAGCCCAGCTTGCCTCAGTAGTGTCTATAGGCTATAGGAATGATATTAAACAGGCCAGTACAGCTCAGCTTGCCTCAGTAGTGTCTATAGGCTATAGGAATGATATTAACCAGGCCAGTACAGCTCAGCTTGCCTCGGTAGTGCCTATAGGCTATAGGAATGATATTAACCAGGCCAGTACAGCTCAGCTTGCCTCAGTAGTGCCTATAGGCTATAGGAATGATATTAACCAGGCCAGTACAGCTCAGCTTGCCTCAGTAGTGCCTATAGGCTATAGGAATGATATTAACCAGGCCAGTACAGCTCAGCTTGCCTCAGTAGTGCCTATAGGCTATAGGAATGATATTAACCAGGCCAGTACAGCCCAGCTTGCCTCAGTAGTGCCTATAGGCTATAGGAATGATATTAACCAGGCCAGTACAGCCCAGCTTGCCTCAGTAGTGCCTATAGGCTATAGGAATGATATGTAAACAGGCCAGTACAGCTCAGCTTGCCTCAGTAGTGCCTATAGGCTATAGGAATGATATTAACCAGGCCAGTACAGCCCAGCTTGCCTCAGTAGTGCCTATAGGCTATAGGAATGATATTAACCAGGCCAGTACAGCTCAGCTTGCCTCAGTAGTGTCTATAGGCTATAGGAATGATATTAACCAGGCCAGTACAGCCCAGCTTGCCTCAGTAGTGCCTATAGGCTATAGGAATGATATGTAAACAGGCCAGTACAGCTCAGCTTGCCTCAGTAGTGCCTATAGGCTATAGGAATGATATTAACCAGGCCAGTACAGCCCAGCTTGCCTCAGTAGTGCCTATAGGCTATAGGAATGATATTAACCAGGCCAGTACAGCTCAGCTTGCCTCAGTAGTGTCTATAGGCTATAGGAATGATATTAACCAGGCCAGTACAGCTCAGCTTGCCTCAGTAGTGCCTATAGGCTATAGGAATGATATTAACCAGGCCAGTACAGCTCAGCTTGCCTCAGTGTGCATAGCGTATAAGTGTTGAGTCAATCCTGGGTTAGGAGTGTCTGAGACAACACTACTCCGATGACATCACTAATCCCTCGTACAGCCCGCGTATACATTTTCCATCCTAGACTGGTAAAGTAGTCTACTATGAGTGTGTGTGTGTGTGTGTGTGTGTGTGTGTGTGTGTGTGTGTGTGTGTGTGTGTGTGTGTGTGTGTGTGTGTGTGTGTGTGTGTGTGTGTGTGTGGTAAAGTAGTCTACTGTGAGGGTGTGTGTGTGTGTGTGTGTGTGTGTGTGTGACTGCATGTCTGTGTGGTAAAGTGGTCTACTATGTGTGTGTGTGTGTGTGTGTGTGTGTTTGTGTGTGTGTGTGTGTGTGTGACTGCATGTCTGTGTGGTAAAGTGGTCTACTATGTGTGTGTGTGTGTGTGTGTGTGTTTGTGTGTGTGTGTGTGTGTGTGACTGCATGTCTGTGTGGTAAAGTAGTCTACTATGAGTGTGTGTGTGTGTGTGTGTGTGTGTGTGTGTGTGTGTGTGTGTGTGTGTGTGTGTGTGTGTGTGTGTGTGTGTGTGTGTGTGTGTGTGTGTGACTGCATGTCTGTGTGGTAAAGTAGTCTACTATGAGTGTGTGTGTGTGTGTGTGTGTGTGTGTGTGTGTGTGTGTGTGTGTGTGTGTGTGTGTGTGTGTGTGTGTGACTGCATGTCTGTGTGGTAAAGTAGTCTACTATGAGGGTGTGTGTGTGTGACTGCATGTCTGTGTGGTAAAGTAGTCTACTGTGTGTGTGTGTGTGTGTGTGTGTGTGACTGCATGTCTGTGTGGTAAAGTAGTCTATTATGGGGGTGTGTGTGTGTGTGGTAAAGTAGTCTACTATGAGGGTGTGTGTGTGTGTGGTAAAGTAGTCTACTATGAGTGTGTGTGTGTGTGGTAAAGTAGTCTACTATGAGGGTGTGTGTGGTAAAGTAGCCTACTGTGTGTGTGTGTGTGTGTGTGTGTGTGTGTGTGTGTGTGTGTGTGTGTGTGTGTGTGTGTGTGTGTGTGTGTGTGTGTGTGTGTGTGTGTGTGTGTGTATGTGTGTGGTAAAGTACCCTACTATGAGGGTGTGTGTGGTAAAGTAGCCTACTATGAGGGGGTGTGTGTGTCGGTATGTGTGTGTGTGTGTGTGGTAAAGTAGCCTACTATGAGGGTGTGTGTGTGTGTGGTAAAGTAGTCTACTATGAGGGTGTGTGTGTGTGTGTGTGGTAAAGTAGTCTAGTATGAGGGTGTGTGTGTGTGTGTGTGTGGTAAAGTAGCCTACTATGGGGGGGTGTGTGTGTGTGTGGTAAAGTAGTCTACTATGAGGGTGTGTGTGTGTGTGGTAAAGTAGCCTACTATGAGGGGGTGTGTGTGTCGGGATGTGTGTTTATGTCTGTGTGGTAAAGTAGCCTACTATGAGGGAGGTGCTGACGGAATGACAGGGCTGCCTATTTCAGTCTAGGGCAGGACCCCAGGAGAACCAGACTGATCCAGTTTACCATCCTACACATGCAGTTCAACCCCACGCAAACCCTATTTTTATGGACGTGACTGACTAAAGGGGATCCTGGCTGTGTTGGGCGTTTCTGCTGTGTGGAGGGTGTGGATGGATAGAGGGAGAATAAAATGAACTCCTCAAAATAGACTATAGAGCGTGATTATACTATGGAAATATGTTTCATTTACAAAATGTATTCTGTCATAGAATTGGCAAGAATATACAGTTATGTTTATTTATTTAGATAGACTAGTGTTAGGGTGAGAGAAGTGGATATCAAAGCATCCTAGCACTAAGTGTTAGGGTGAGAGAAGTGGATATCAAAGCATCCTAGCACTAAGTGTTAGGGTGAGAGAAGTGGATATCAAAGCATCCTAGCACTAAGTGTTAGGGTGAGAGAAGTAGATATCAAAGCATCCTAGCACTAAGTGTTAGGGTGAGAGAAGTGGATATCAAAGCATCCTAGCACTAAGTGTTAGGGTGAGAGAAGTGGATATCAAAGCATCCTAGCACTAAGTGTTAGGGTGAGAGAAGTAGATATCAAAGCATCCTAGCACTAAGTGTTAGGGTGAGAGAAGTGGATATCAAAGCATTCTAGCACTAAGTGTTAGGGTGAGAGAAACAGAATATACAGTTATATTTATTTACTGTAGATAGACTAGGAGTCCATTGACCAATGGACAAAGCATCCTAGCACTAAGTGTTAGGGTGAGAGAAGTGGATATCAAAGCATCCTAGCACTAAGTGTTAGGGTGAGAGAAACAGAAAAGAGAATTGTTATTTTCCCGTCCATACATTTCCAACAACGTAAAGTGTTAGAATAAGAATAGGACCAGAAACAATCAGTATGTGTTATAGTCAATCAATCAATCAATCAATCAAATGTATTTATAAAGCCCTTTTAACATCAGCTGATGTCACAAAGTGCTATATAAATAAAAACACAGCCTTAAACCACAAATGGCAAGCAATGCAGATGTAGAAGCACGTTGCCTAGGGGAAAAACTCCCTAGGAAGGCAGGAACCTAGAAAGAAAACCTAGAGAGGACCCAGTCTAGCCTTCAGGGCCAGTGTGGAGCGCTCATTATTATTATTATTGTTAATCAGTAGAAAAGAGATGAGGCCTTTGCCTCTTCCTGCCTCTTCCTGCTGCAGTCATTGATTGCCTGCATTCCAAATGGCACCCTATTTCCTTTATAAATGGCACCCTATATCCTTTACAAATGGCACCCTATTTCCTGTATAAATGGCACCCTATTTCCTTTATAAATGGCACCCTATTTCCTGATTAATGGCACCCCATTTCCTTTAAAAATGGCACCTATTTCCTTTATAAATGGCATCCTATTTCCTGTATAAATGGCACCCTATTTCCTGTATTAATTGCACCCTATTTCCTGTATAAATGGCACCCTATTTCCTTTATAAATGGCACCCTATTTCCTTTATAAATGGCACCCTAATTCCTTTATAAATGGCACCCTATTTCCTTTATAAATGGCACCCTATTTCCTTTATAAATGGCACCATATTTCCTGTATAAATGGCACCCTATTCCCTTTACAAATGGCACCCTATTTCCTTTACAAATGGCACCCTATTTCCTTTACAAATGGCACCCTATTTCCTTTACAAATGGCACCCTATTTCCTGTATAAATGGCACCCTATTTACTTTATAAATGGCACCCTATTTCCTTTATAAATGGCACCCTAATTCCTTTATAAATGGCACCCTATTTCCTTTATAAATGGCAACCTATTTCCTTTATAAATGGCACCATATTTCCTGTATAAATGGCACCCTAATTCCTTTACAAATGGCACCCTATTTCCTTTACAAATGGCACCCTATTTCCTTTACAAATGGCACCCTATTTCCTTTACAAATGGCACCCTATTTCCTGTATAAATGGCACCCTATGTCCTGTATAAATGGCACCCTATTTCCTGTATAAATGGCACCCTATTTCCTCTATAAATGGCACCCTATTTCCTGTATAAATGGCACCCTATTTCCTGTATAAATGGCACCCTATTTCCTGTACAAATGGCACCGTATTTCCTCTATAAATGGCACCCTATTTCCTGTATAAATGGCACCATATTTCCTGTATAAATGGCACCCTATTTCCTGTATAAATGGCACCCTATTTCCTTTATAAATGGCACCCTATTTCCTGTATAAATGGCACCCTATTTCCTGTATAAATGGCACCCTATTTCCTGTATAAATGGCACCCTATTTCCTTTATAAATGGCACCCTATTTCCTGTATAAATGGCACCCTATTTCCTGTATAAATGGCACCCTATTTCCTTTATAAATGGCACCCTATTTCCTGTATAAATGGCACCCTATTTCCTGTATAAATGGCACCCTATTTCCTGTATAAATGGCACCCTATTTCCTGTACAAATGGCACCCTATTTCCTGTATAAATGGCACCCTATTTCCTGTATAAATGGCACCCTATTTCCTGTATAAATGGCACCCTATTTCCTGTATAAATGGCACCCTATTTCCTGTATAAATGGCACCCTATTTCCTGTACAAATGGCACCCTATTTCCTGTATAAATGGCACCCTATTTCCTGTATAAATGGCACCCTATTTCCTGTATAAATGGCACCCTATTTCCTGTACAAATGGCACCCTATTTCCTGTATAAATGGCACCCTATTTCCTGTATTAATGGCACCCTATTTCCTGTATAAATGGCACCCTATTTCCTGTATAAATGGCACCCTATTTCCTGTATAAATGGCACCCTATTTCCTACGTGAATGTAAACTTCCGACTTCAACTGTAGTCTCAGTATTGTTGTGTTACTGCTGCTCTTTAATTACTTGTTACTTTTTTTTCTTATTCTTATCCGTATTTTTTTTAAATCATTTTTTAAACTGCATTGTTGGTTAGAGGCTTGTAAGTAAGCATTTCACTGTAAGGTCTACTACACCTGTTGTATTCAGCATTTCACTGTAAGTGTAACGGTTCTCCTCTTGTGAAGTAGAGGCGGACCAAAGCGCAGCGTGGTGGTTGTTCATTGTATTTTATTGACGACACTATACATGAACAAACTAACGAAAAAACAAGAAACGTGAGAACTCAAAACAGCCCTGTCTGGTGCAAACACAAAAACAGGAACAATCACCCACAAACACACAGTGAAACCCAGGCTACCTAAGTATGATTCTCAATCAGAGACAACTAATGACACCTGCCTCTGATTGAGAACCATACTAGGCCGAAACATAGAAAAACAAACATAGACTGCCCACCCAACTCACGCCCTGACCATACTAAATAAAAGCAAAACAAAGGAAATAGAGGTCAGAACGTGACAGTAAGGTCTACTACACTTGTTGTATTCAGCATTTCACTGTAAGGTCTACTACACTTGTTGTATTCAGCATTTCACTGTAAGGTCTACTACACTTGTTGTATTCAGCATTTCACTGTAAGGTCTACTACACCTGTTGTATTCAGCATTTCACTGTAAGGTCTACTACACCTGTTGTATTCAGCATTTCACTGTAAGGTCTACTACACCTGTTGTATTCAGCATTTCACTGTAAGGTCTACTACACCTGTTGTATTCAGCATTTCACTGTAAGGTCTACTACACCTGTTGTATTCAGCATTTCACTCTAAGGTCTACTACACCTGTTGTATTCAGCATTTCAATGTGAGGTCTACTACACCTGTTGTATTCAGCATTTCACTGTAAGGTCTACTACACCTGTTGTATTCAGCGCACGTGACTAATGTGGAACAACTGATTGTGTCTGAATTATTTTCGAATGCACTGTACAGTCCTGTATATTTCCGTTGACTATACCTACAGTCCTGTATATTTCCGTTGACTATACCTACAGTCCTGTATATTTCCGTTGACTATACCTACAGTCCTGTATATTTCCGTTGACTATACCTACAGTCCTGTATATTTCCGTTGACTATACCTACAGTCCTGTATATTTCCGTTGACTATACCTACAGTCCTGTATATTTCCGTTGACTATACCTACAGTCCTGTATATTTCCGTTGACTATACCTACAGTCCTGTATATTTCCGTTGACTATACCTACAGTCCTGTATATTTCCGTTGACTATACTTACAGTCCTGTAGATTTCCGTTGACTATACCTACAGTCCTGTATATTTCCGTTGACTATACTTACAGTCCTGTATATTTCCGTTGACTATACCTACAGTCCTGTATATTTCCGTTGACTATACCTACAGTCCTGTATATTTCCGTTGACTATACTTACAGTCCTGTATATTTCCGTTGACTATACCTACAGTCCTGTATATTTCCGTTGACTATACTTACAGTCCTGTAGATTTCTTAACAAGCTGTTCTAGGCTAATCACATTTTCAACTATCAAGACATATTTGCATTCGTGATATTCTTGACATGATGCATCTTGGAAATTAGTCATGCACTTCCTGAACTTGAAAGTGAGGTGAGTTGTGAGGTTGTTGTTATTTCATATGGTTACAACACAGTGACTTGTTATTTCATATGGTAACACACTGCATTGTCATTACAGTCCCTGGAAACACACCACATTGTTACTACGGACCCTGGCAACACACCACCTTGTTACTATGGCAACACACCACCTTGTTACCACGGCAACACACCACAGTGTTACTACAGTCCCTGGTAACACACCATCTTGTTACCGTGACAACACAACACGCTGTTACTATGGCAACACACTACATTGTTACTATGGCAACACACCACAGTGTTACCATGGCAACACACCACAGTGTTACTATGGCAGCACACCACAGTGTTACTATGGCAGCACACCACAGTGTTACTATGGCAGCACACCACATTGTTACTATGGCAACACACCACAGTGTTACTATGGCAACACACCACAGTGTTACTATGGCAGCACACCGCATTGTTACTATGGCAACACACCACATTGTTACTATGGCAGCACAACACAGTGTTACTATGGCAGCACACCACATTGTTACTATGGCAACACACCACAGTGTTACTATGGCAACACACCACAGTGTTACTATGGCAGCACACCACAGTGTTACTATGAAAGCACACCACATTGTTACTATGAAAGCACACCACATTGTTACTATGGCAGCACACCACATTGTTACTATGGCAGCACACCACAGTGTTACTATGGCAGCACACCACATTGTTACTATGGCAGCACACCACATTGTTACTACAGTCTGCAGTACTATTGTAGCTACTGTTGTTTTAATCTCTCCTCCAACCCTCTGGAAGTGCCAGAGACTGCTTTTGATGAAGAACAGAGGATCATTTGAGCTGTTTGGTGTTGAAAGGATTCCAGTATCCAAATACACCTCTGCTCCTGGCCCCCTGCCCTCCTCTGGCCTTCCCCAGTGAGAACAGACATGGGGTTTGGGCCGGAGGTTGCCCGGTGCTGGGCCAGTGGCCTGGGGGGGGGGGGATCTCTGTGCCGGAGCTGGGCTGAAGCAGAGGAGTGTTGAGACAGCTGTGATCCTCTCTCTCCCTGTCTCTCTCTCTCTCTCTTTTTCTCTTTCTTTCTTTCTAGGCCAAGATGTCTGATTCATGTTATGATGAGTCAAGTCAGAACTGGAGCAGCAGGAATCATGCTCTGCCAGGACCAGGGTTGTGACTCAGAGACTCTGCTCTGTGCACCGTGGAGTCACTGTTCCACTACTCTCACCTCGCCTACACTCCACTCAGGGGGGGTTAAAAGAGAAGTGAAAAGAGCAAAGTGGACCTCGGAGTGGAAAGGAACAGACGAGCTGTTCTTAAATGGCAGGCCATTTCTCATGTTGTTACTGAGCTTTCTGCTGGCTGAAGAGATGTGGTGTGGATAAAGGGGGCTGTTTCCTGCCTCTCCTCTCAGCCCAGGTGCATCGAAGTTGTACTCTAGCACTTAATGCATCAATAGGTAGTTTTTAGATGGAGAATCATTTTGGTTTGGAACCCTATTATATAAACCATACGTCCTGTGTATAATCTCTTTCGATTTATAGTTTTAATTGGTCAAAGGCTAACCAAAATCTGTCCCTCAAAACCAACGTTAAGATGAAGACGGACGAACTCGTTACTGATGGAGACATCATCACGAATGGCACCCAATTCCCTATGGGGCCCCCTGGTCAAAAGTAGTGCACACTCTTAAAGGAATGGGGTTCCGTTTGGGACATCACCTGTTGTTATCAACATGTCAATCAAAGTGCATTAACAAAACTATGAGCTACCCATTCCAGATCAGTGACCCAGAGCAGGAGAGAGGGGGGGGGGGGGGGGGAAATGTGTTCTCACTCAGTTCATTTTAAGGTATAATTGATGGTTGTCGTGGAAACAACGTATGATTTTAGCTTGGTGTTTTTCATATGTGGGGAAAGCAGGCAACAACATGTGAGTCAGCTGAAACCAGCCGGTCTGCCCGGCTTTTGGTGTCACGATACGAGAGAAAACGTGGACTCCATCCTGTCCTTTTTCTCAGGAGAGAGACACAGAGAGAGAAACAAAGGAAGAGAGGGAGAGTAAGTGAGCGATTAAAAGAGAGACAAAGAGAGAGAGAGAGAGAGCGAGAGAGAGAGAGAGAGAGTAAAGAGAGAGACAGAGAGAGAGTAAAGAGAGAGAGAGAGAGACAGTGAGAGAGAGAGAGAGAGACAGAGAGTAAAGAGAGAGAGAGAGAGAGAGTAAAGAGAGAGAGAGTAAAAAAGAGAGAGAGAGAGAGAGAGAGAGAGAGAGTAAAAAGAGAGAGAGAGAGACAGAGAGAGACAGAGAGAGAGAGAGAGAGAGAGAGTAAAGAGAGAGAGAGAGACACAGAGAGAGAGTAAAAAGTGAGACAGAGAGAGAGAGTAAAAAGAGAGAGAGAGCGAGAGAGAGAGAGAGAGTAAAAAGAGAGACAGAGAGAGAGAGTAAAAAAGAGAGATAGATAGAGTAAAAATAGAGAGAGAGTAAAAAGAGAGAGAGAGAGAGAGAGTAAAAAAGAGAGATAGAGAGAGTAAAAATTGTATTTTTGTTTGACTACCTCTCCTTCCTGAGAGCCGTTCTCTCTCGCAGTCCATTGATGTTCTAGCAGTCCTAGTCTGAAGATCATTAGTAGTCTACACTTTGTCAAGAGGTGCTAAAGGAGAATGATCCAGAAATAAATACACTAATGACAAAATGAGGAAATGTGTTACTTTGTCCCAAAAGTGGCTGAATTATCACCAAGTCGTGAGGAAAAACAGAACAGGCTGCTTTAGTCAAAAGGTTGAACAAAAAGGCAAACATCTTCATTATCAATATTATTAATATATATTATTATATTGATTATCAATAGTATTAATATATATTATTATATTGATTATCAATAGTATTAATAGATATTATATTCATTATCTATTTTATTAAAATATATTAGTATAGTCATTATTAATGTTATATTATTATATTCAGTATCAACAATATTATATATTATTATCTTCATGATCAACATTACAATGATATTCTATTATCTTCATTATTGTTATTATTATTATTATTATTTTATAAAATTATATTCAATATCAGCATTATTATTATATTATTATCAGCATTATTATATAAAATGATATTCATTATCAGCATTGTTATTGTATATTATCTTTATTATAATTATATTTATTGCCAATATTATTATGTATTAATATTATGCTGCTGGAGACAATTTGCCTCCACTCCCTCAGCCAGAGAGCGTAGCTGACCACACAAACGCTCGTACTCAGACGTGCACCCAAAGTCTGGCACATTTATCACAACTGAAATCGGATGTAGCAGGAAGCAGGAAACCCACTTGATTAATAAAGAGGGTCTTAAGTCAGAAATGGGTTGGTCAAGTGTTTTCTTCTTGATACGATAGTAATGAAATATTAGGTACAAGTAGAGGGATTCCTGATCCATAAGAATACAGACTTCAGTCGCGCTCACCTCTCATCCCTGCTATTACAACCACCCTCACCCCTCATCCCTGCTATTACAACCACCCTCACCTCTCATCCCTGCTATTACAACCACCCTCACCTCTCATCCCTGCTATTACAACCACCCTCACCTCTCATCCCTGCTATTACAACCACCCTCACCTCTCATCCCTGCTATTACAACCACCCTCACCTCTCATCCCTGCTATTACAACCACCCTCACCCCTCATCCCTGCTATTACAACAACCCTCACCTCTCATCCCTGCTATTACAACCACCCTCACCTCTCATCCCTGCTATTACAACCACCCTCACCTCTCATCCCTGCTATTACAACCACCCTCACCTCTCATCCCTGCTATTACAACCACCCTCACCCCTCATCCCTGCCATTGAATCTACCCTCTAATCCACTGATAAGAATATACTCACAGATCCATATGTAATCAATTGTAGATCTAGGGACTACTATGCAGACCTACACAAAGCTGAATACATTTCCCCCCGTGAAAATGTACTTTAATAAACTGATGACAGAGACACATTCGAGGGAGATATAAGCATTGAGGAAGTTACCAAACCAATTAAATCACTTACTAGTAATAAAGCCCTGGGTGATGACAGCTTCTCTAAGTCTACCCCCTCCTTTTTCGAACATTCTGTTAAAAATCGCGCAACTTTTCAGCGTCCTGCTACTCATGCCAGGAATATAGTATATGCATATGATTAGTATGTGTAGATAGAAAACACTCTGAAGTTTCTAAAACTGGTTAAATCACGGCTGTGACTATAACAGATCGTGTGTTTCATTGAAAAGCGCAAGAAAAACTGCTCTCTGAAAGCTAAAAATTATTTCCATGCGTCACTTTCATGGGTTGTTAAAAGGGCACAAAATTAATTATCGACCTGCATGCAATTCCTACAGATTCCACACGATGTCGCCATTGTCGTCATTTTCAAGGGACTTTTTTCTTTGTAAATCCAACTAACTGGATTCCATTTCTTCCGGTCTCCACCAGGATGTTTTGAATGTGCACATTGGCAGCCATTGATTTGAAAACGAGGAGCTATTGAATATACATCGCCCTGTAATCATTTTGATAGATTATAAACGTTTACTAATACCTAAAGTTGGATTACAAAAGTATTTAGAAGTGTTTTGTGTAAGTTTATCGTCGACTTTTTTAATTTAAAAAAATGACGCAGCGTTTAAAAACGATGTTTTTTTCTGAATGACACAGCTTCCATAGAAAGCTATTTTGGGTATATATGGACCGATTTAAACGAAAAAAAGACCCAATAGTGATGTTTATGGGGCATATAGGAGTGCCAAGTAAGAAGCTCGTCAAAGGTAATGAATGTTTTATATTTTATTTCTGCGTTTTGTGTAGCGCCGGCTAAGCTATATCTTTGTTTACATCGCATTCAGGCATTTTGGGGTGTTGCATGCTATCAGATAATAGCTTCTCATGCTTTCGCCGAAAAGCATTTTAAAAATCTGACTTGTTGGCTAGGTTCACAACAAGTGTAGCTTTAATTCAATACCCTGCATGTGAATTTTGATGAAGGTTTGAGTTTTAACGAGTACATTTAGCATTTAGCGTAGCGCATTTGCATTTCCAGGTGTCTACTTGAGACATCTGCGTCTCAAGTAGGAGCAAGAAGTTAACTTCTATACAACTCTTATTGAGATACTTCCAGATAAACTCAAGGTATAACACGAGGCGAAACCATTTCACTCCTAGATAGTAACCCATATTGTCCAAACCAAATAAAGATCGTAGCAGTTACAGACCAATTAAACTTTTAACTGAATAATTAAATATTTCAGAAGATATTAACTGTAAGATGAGATAAGATGTTAAACTAAAATCCACAAAAAAACTAATTGGCTTTTGGTTTTAAAAAGATAGACAAGTAGCAGACAACATGACGAAACGCATGCATAGTGTTACGGTTTTCTTTCTCCTCTTCCTCTGAAGAGGAGGTGTAGCAGGGATCGGACCAAAATGCAGCGTGGTAATTTTTATACATCTTTAATAATGAATAAACACGAACAATACAAAAACAAGAACCGTAAGACGAAAACCTAAACAGCCTCTCTGGTGCAAACTAACACAGAGACAGGAACAATCACCCATGAAACACTCAAAGAACATGGCTGCCTAAATATGGTTCCCAATCAGAGACAACGATAAACACCTGCCTCTGATTGAGAACCACTGCAGACAGCCATAGACTATTCTAGATAACCCCACTAAGCCACAATCCCAATACCTACAAAAACCCCCAAGACAAAACACACCACATAATAAACCCATGTCACACCCTGGCCTGACCAAAATAGTAAAGAAAACACAGAATACTAAGACCAGGGCGTGACACATAGTCTTTTTATTTTATTTTTTTTAATGCCAGAGAGTACCATTCTCCAAACAACGGTGGTTTCCGTGGACAGGGAGAAGGCATTCAACGGTGGTTTCCGTGGACAGAGAGGAGGCATTCAACGGTGGTTTCCGTGGACAGGGAGAAGGCATTCAACGGTGGTTTCCGTGGACAGGGAGGAGGCATTCAACGGTGGTTTCCGTGGACAGGGAGAAGGCATTCAACGGTGGTTTCCGTGGACAGGGAGGAGGCATTCAACGGTGGTTTCCGTGGACAGAGAGGAGGCATTCAACGGTGGTTTCCGTGGACAGGGAGGAGGCATTCAACGGTGGTTTCCGTGGACAGGGAGAAGGCATTCAACGGTGGTTTCCGTGGACAGGGAGGAGGCATTCAACGGTGGTTTCCGTGGACAGGGAGAAGGCATTCAACGGTGGTTTCCGTGGACAGGGAGAAGGCATTCAACGGTAAAGAATGGCCATACTTGTTTTAGAACGTTCCCAGAGTTTGGTTCCCAGAGTTTGGTTCTCAGAGTTTGGTTTTCAGAGTTTGGTTCTCAGAGTTTGGTTTAAAGCCAAGCCAAAATCTGCACTAATGGTCTAATGTCAGATGCCTTCACCATCCACAGAGGAACACGCCAACGGTTCTCTCACCATTTGTTCTTCATTCTTTTTTTTACAACCCTTTAGCCTGCTTACTTAGAGATGGTAAAATAACACCAGGGAATTAAGATATGTAAAGAGACCGTCAAACTTAAACCTCTATTCAGAGGACATATTGCTAAACAGTAGCGAATCCCCCAGACATTACTTAAGCATGGACTAGAAATATACTCACATGTCAAATCAATCAAATTGTATTGGTCACATACATAGGGTTGGCAGATGTTAATGCGAGTGTAGCGAAATGCTTGAAATTTTAGAAAGCTTGAGGCTATAAGATCAAATGGGGAAAATCCCTCCCATTCAAATTGTCTCCAGGAGGTAACTACCTTGGAGTATTGCTAAACCCCAAACTAGATGGTCTCCAGGAAGTGAATAGCTTTGAGTAATGCCTAAAACCACAAATATATGATCTACAAATCAAAATCAAATCAAATTTTATTGGTCACATACACCTGGTTAGCAGATGTTAATGCGAGTGTAGCGAAATGCTTGTGCTTCTAGTTCCGACCGTGCAGTAATATCTAACAAGGAATCTAACAATTTCACAACAACAGTCTGATGGCCTTGAGATAGAAGCTGTTTTTCAGTCTCTCGGTCCCAGCTTTGATACACCTGTACTGACTTCGTCTTCTGGATGATAGCAGGGTGAACAGGCAGTGGCTCGGGTGGTTGTTGTCCTTGATGATCTTTTTGGCCTTTCTGTGACATCGGGTGGTGTAGGTGTCCTGGAGGGCAGGTAGTTTGCCCCCAGTGATGCTTTGTGCAGACCGCACTACCCTCTGGAGAGCCTTACGGTTGTGGGCGGAGCAGTTGCCGTACCAGGCGGAGGTACAGCCCGACAGGATGCTCTCAATTGGGCATCTGTAAAAGTTAGGGAGTGTTTTCGGTGACAAGCCACATTTTCTTCACCAGGCTGTCTGTGTGGGTGGACCATTTTAGTTTGTCTGTGATGTGTATGCTGAGGAATTTAAAACTTTCCACCTTCTCCCCTACTGTCCCTTCAATGTGGATAGCTCTGCTGCTCCTGAAGTCCACGATCATCTCCTTTGTTTTGTTGACGTTGAGTGTGAGATTATTTTCCTGACACCACACTCCGAGGGCCCTCACCTCCTCCCTGTAGGCCATCTCGTCGTTGTTGGTAATCAAGCCTACCACTGTAGTGTCGTCTGCAAACTTGATGATTGAGTTGGAGGCGTGCATGGCCACGCAGTCATGGGTGAACAGGGAGAACAGGAGGGGGCTGAGAACACACCCTTGTGGGGCCCCAGTGTTGAGAATCAGCGGGTGGAGATGTTGTTTCCTACCCTCACCACCTGGGGGCGTCCGGTCAGAAAGTCCAGGACCCAGGTGTACAGGGCAGGGTCGAGACCCAGGGTCTCGAGCTTAATGACAAGTTTGGAGGGTACTGTGGTGTTAAATGCTGAGCTGTAGTTGATGAACAGCATTCTTACATAGGTTTTCATCTTGTCCAGATGGGTTAGGTCAGTGTGATTGCGTTGTCTGTGAACCTATAGGGGCGGTAAGCAAATTGGAGTGGGGTGGAGGTGATATGATCCTTGACTAGTCTCTCAAAGCACTTCATGATGGAAGTGAGTGCTACAGGGCGATGGTCGTTTAGCTCAGTTACCTTAGCTTTCTTGGGAACAGGAACAATGGTGGCCATTGTGAAGCATGTGGGAACAGCAGACTGTGATAGGGATTGATTGAATATGTCCGTAAACACACCAGCCAGCTGGTCTGCACATGTTCTGAGGACGCGGCTGGGGATGCCGTCTGGGCCGGCAGCCTTGCGAGGGTTAACACGTTTAAATGTTTTACTCACGTTGGCTGCGGTGAAGGAGAGTCCGCAGGTTTTGGTAGCGGGCCGCGTCGGTGGCACTGTATTGTCCTCAAAGCGAGCAAAAAAGTTGTTTAGTTTGTCTGGGAGCAAGACATCCTGGTCCGTGACGGGGCTGGTTTTCTTTTTGTAGTCCGTGATTGACGGAAGACCCTGCCACATACCTCTCGTGTCTGAGCCGTTGAATTGCGAGTAATTCCAGATACAGTTGAAATCGGAAGTTTACATACACTTAGGTTGTAGTGATTAAAACTCATTTTTCAACCACTCCACAAATTTCTTGTTAACAAACTATAGTTTTGGTAAGTCGGTTAGGACATCTACTTTGTTCATGACACAAGTTATTTTTCCAAACAATTGTTTTACAGACAGATTATTTCACTTATAATTCATTGTATCACAATTCCAGTGGGTCAGATGTTTACATACACTAAATTGACTGTGCCTTTAAACAGCTTGGAAAATTCCAGAAAATGATGTCATGGCTTTAGAAGCTGTGTTGTGTTAGCGACTTCTCCAAAAGCTATTTGGTGTCAGGTGTTTCAATTAAGGAGATATCACAACTGTATGTGTGAGTACGTCTGTATATACTTGACCTTTCATGTCAATCTTCCCCGTCCCATATTCTAGGATGTTAACACTGTATGATGGCCTATGTAAATAATGAACTGCTTTTGTTTAGGGAAGTGTCATATTTATTGAAGACACACACACACACACACACACACACACACACACACACACACACACACACACACACACACACACACACACACACACACACACACACACACACACACACACACACACACACACACACACACACACACAATGCACTAAATGGGAAAGAGAGAGCCTCCACCTGTCACACATACTGTATTACTGTATAACACATCCATTCAACCCCCACAGGTAGAGAGGTTCAGGGTATAAAGAAGGAGAACAACATGGGGGGGGGGGGGAATATGAGTAGGAACACAACCCTTCGTGGTCAAACCGTCGCTAAGTCCTTTTTAGCATTCAAACTCCTCGTCTCCTCGTTTCCTCGTCTCCTCGTCTCCTCGTTTCCTAACGAGGATCTCCCTTATCCACTGTTCCCAGCGGCTCCCTCTCCTGTCTGGCTCTCACCCTCCAGGCAGCCCTCTCCTCCCCCCTGGGAGATGCCCAGGCACGCCAGCTCTTGTTCAGGCACGCCAGCTTGCTACCCCCCCCCCTCTCTCCCTCTGTTCCCCCAGTACCAGCCAGACCTGTTTGTATCTGCTTGCCTCTGTCTGTCTCGCCTGGAGCGTAACTGGATAATGAGGCAACTTTCTGGGCTTGACTTTGGCGGCGTCACAAATACCACCTTGTTGCCTACGTTATGCACTATCTTTGACCATGAGATCTCTATACAGGATCTCATTCAGAGCCCACTGTACAGGGAACAGGGTCTCATTCAGAGCCCACTGTACAGGGAACAGGGTCTCATTCAGAGCCCACTGTACAGGGAGCAGGGTCTTATGCACTATCTTTGACCATGAGATCTCTATACAGGGTCTCATTCAGAGCCCACTGTACAGGGAACAGGGTCTCATTCAGAGCCCACTGTACAGGGAACAGGGTCTCATTCAGAGCCCACTATACAAGGAACAGGGTCTCATTCAGAGCCCACTGTACAGGGTCTCATTCAGAGCCCACTGTACAGGGAACAGGGTCTCATTCAGAGCCCACTGTACAGGGAGCAGGGTCTCATTCAGAGCCCACTATACAGGGAACAGGGTCTCATTCAGAGCCCACTGTACAGGGAGCAGGGTCTCATTCAGAGCCCTCTATACAGGGAACAGGGTCTCATTCAGAGCCCTCTATACAGGGAACAGGGTCTCATTCAGAGCCCACTGTACAGGGAGCAGGGTCTCATTCAGAGCCCACTATACAGGGTCTCATTCAGAGCCCACTGTACAGGGAACAGGGTCTCATTCAGAGCCCACTATACAGGGAACAGGGTCTCATTCAGAGCCCACTATTCAGGGAACAGGGTCTCATTCAGAGCCCACTGTACAGGGTCTCATTCAGAGCCCACTGTACAGGGAGCAGGGTCTCATTCAGAGCCCACTATACAGGGTCTCATTCAGAGCCCACTGTACAGGGAACAGGGTCTCATTCAGAGCCCACTATACAGGGTCTCATTCAGAGCCCACTGTACAGGGAACAGGGTCTCATTCAGAGCCCACTATGCAGGGAACAGGGTCTCATTCAGAGCCCACTATACAGGGAACAGGGTCTCATTCAGAGCCCTCTATACAGGGTCTCATTCAGAGCCCACTGTACAGGGAACAGGGTCTCATTCAGAGCCCACTATGCAGGGAACAGGGTCTCATTCAGAGCCCACTATGCAGGGAACAGGGTCTCATTCAGAGCCCACTACACAGGGAACAGGGTCTCATTCAGAGCCCTCTATACAGGGAACAGGGTCTCATTCAGAGCCAACTGTACAGGGTCTCATTCAGAGCCCACTGTACAGGGTCTCATTCAGAGCCCACTATACAGGGTCTCATTCAGAGCCCACTATACAGGGTCTCATTCAGAGCCCACTATACAGGGTCTCATTCAGAGCCCACTGTACAGGGTCTCATTCAGAGCCTGCTATACAGGGTCTCATTCAGAGCCCACTGTACAGGGTCTCATTCAGAGCCCACTATACAGGGAACAGGGTCTCATTCAGAGCCCACTATACAGGGAACAGGGTCTCATTCAGAGCCCTCTATACAGGGAACAGGGTCTCATTCAGAGCCCACTGTACAGGGAACAGGGTCTCATTCAGAGCCCACTATACAGGGAACAGGGTCTCATTCAGAGCCCACTATACAGGGAACAGGGTCTCATTCAGAGCCCATTATACAGGGTCTCATTCAGAGCCCACTATACAGGGTCTCATTCAGAGCCCACTATACAGGGTCTCATTCAGAGCCCACTATACAGGGAACAGGGTCTCATTCAGAACCCTCTATACAGGGTCTCATTCAGAGCTTTCTGGGCTTGACTTTGGCGGCGTCACAAATACCACCTTGTTGCCTACGTTATGCACTGTCTTTGACCATGAGATCTCTATACAGGGTCTCATTCAAAGCCCACTGTACAGGGAACAGGGTCTCATTCAGAGCCCACTGTACAGGGTCTCATTCAGAGCCCACTATACAGGGTCTCATTCAGAGCCCACTATACAGGGTCTCATTCAGAGCCCACTGTACAGGGTCTCATTCAGAGCCCTCTATACAGGGAACAGGGTCTCATTCAGAGCCTTCTATACAGGGAACAGGGTCTCATTCAGAGCCCTCTATACAGGGTCTCATTCAGAGCCCACTGTACAGGGTCTCATTCAGAGCCCACTATACAGGGTCTCATTCAGGGCCCACTGTACAGGGTCTCATTCAGAGCCCTCTATACAGGGTCTCATTCAGAGCCCACTGTACAGGGTCTCATTCAGAGCCCACTGTACAGGGTCTCATTCAGAGCCCACTGTACAGGGTCTCATTCAGAGCCCACTATACAGGGATTAGGGTCTCATTCAGAGCCCTCTATACAGGGATTAGGGTCTCATTCAGAGCCCACTGTACTCCATTAGTCTATCAGGAGGGGAGAGGACACAGCCTCCATTAGTCTATCAGGAGGGGAGAGGACACAGCCTCCATTAGTCTATCAGGAGGGAGGAGGACACGGCCTCCATTAGTCTATCAGGAGGGGAGAGGACACAGCCTCCATTAGTCATTCAGGAGGGGTAGGGGACACAGCCTCCATTAGTCTATCAGGAGGGGCGGAGGACACAGCCTCCATTAGTTTATCAGGAGGGGGAGAGGACACAGCCTCCATTAGTCTATCAGGAGGGGTAGAGGACAAAGACTCCATTAGTCTATCAGCAGGGGAGAGGACACGGCCTCCATTAGTCTCTCAGGAGGGGAGAGGACACGGCATCCATTAGTTTCTCAGGAGGGGAGAGGACACAGACTCCATTAGTCTATCAGGAGGGGAGAGGACACAGCCTCCATTAGTCTCTCAGGAGGGAGGAGGACACAGCTTCCATTAGCCTATCAGGAGGGGAGGGGAAACAGCCTCCATTAGTCTTTCAGGAGGGGGAGAGGACACAGCCTCCATTAGTCTTTCAGGAGGGGAGAGGACACGGCCTCCATTAGTCTTTCAGGAGGGGGGAGGACACAGCCTCCATTAGTCTATCAGGAGCGGAGAGGACACAGCCTCCATTAGTCTCTAAGGAGGGGAGAGGACACAGCCTCCATTAGTCTCTCAGGAGGGGGAGAGGACACAGCCTCCATTAGCCTCTCAGGAGGGGAGAGGACACAGCCTCCATTAGTCTCTCAGGAGGGGGGGAGGACACAGCCTCCATTAGTCTCTCAGGAGGGGGGGAGGACACAGCCTCCATTAGTCTCTCAGGAGAAGGAGAGGACACATCCTCCATTATTCTATCAGGAGGGGGGGAGGACACAGACTCCATTAGTCTCTCAGGAGGGGAGAGGACACAGGCTTCATTAGTCTCTCAGGAGGTGGGGAGGACACCGCCTCCATTAGTCTCTCAGTTGGGGAGAGGACACAGCCTCCATTAGTCTATCAGGAGGGGGGAGGACACAGCCTCCATTAGTCTATCAGGAGGGGAGAGGACACAGCCTCCATTAGTCTATCAGGAGGGGGAGAGGACACAGCCTCCATTAGTCTATCAGGAGGGGCGGAGGACACAGCCTCCATTAGTTTATCAGGAGGGGGAGAGGACACATCCTCCATTAGTCTATCAGGAGGGGTAGAGGAGACAGACTCCATTAGTCTATCAGGAGGGGAGAGGACACGGCCTCCATTAGTCTCTCAGGAGGGGAGAGGACACGGCATCCATTAGTCTCTCAGGAGGGGAGAGGACACAGACTCCATTAGTCTATCAGGAGGGGAGAGGACACAGCCTCCATTAGTCTCTCAGGAGGGAGGAGAGGACACGGCCTCCATTAGTCTTTCAGGAGGGGAGAGGACACAGCCTCCATTAGTCTCTAAGGAGGGGAGAGGACACAGCCTCCATTAGTCTCTCAGGAGGGGGAGAGGACACAGCCTCCATTAGCCTCTCAGGAGGGGAGAGGACACAGCCTCCATTAGTCTCTCAGGAGGGGAGAGGACACAGCCTCCATTAGTCTCTCAGGAGAAGGAGAGGACACATCTTCCATTAGTCTATCAGGAGGGGGGAGGACACAGCCTCCATTAGCCTCTCAGGAGGGGAGAGGACACAGACTCCATTAGTCTCTCAGGAGGGGGGGAGGACACAGCCTCCATTAGTCTCTCAGTTGGGGAGAGGACACAGCCTCCATTAGTCTATCAGGAGGGGGGAGGACGCAGTCTCCATTAGTCTATCAGGAGGGGAGAGGACACAGCCTCTATTAGTCTATCAGGAGGGGGAGAGGACACAGCCTCCATTAGTCTATCAGGAGGGGGGAGGACAAAGCCTCCATTAGTCTATCAGGAGGGGGAGAGGACACAGCCTCCATTAGTCTCTCAGGAGGGGGGAGGACACAGCCTCCATTAGTCTATCAGGAGGGGGATAGGACACAGCATCCATTAGTCTCTCAGGAGGGGGGGAGGACACAACCTCCATTAGTCTATCAGGAGGGGTAGAGGACACAGCCTCCATTAGTCTATCAGGAGGGGAGAGGACACAGCCTTCATTAGTCTATCAGGAGGGGGAGAGGACACAGCCTCCATTAGTCTATCAGGAGGGGTAGGGGACACAGCCTCCATTAGTCTATCAGGAGGGTAGAGGACACAACCTCCATTAGTCTATCAGGAGGGTAGAGGACACAGCCTCCATTAGTCTCTCAGGAGGGGGAGAGGACACAGCCTCCATTAGTCTATCAGGAGGGGAGAGGACACAGCCTCCATTAGTCTCTCAGGAGAAGGAGAGGACACATCCTCCATTATTCTATCAGGAGGGGGGAGGACACAGCCTCCATTAGTCTATCAGGAGGGGTAGAGGACACAGCCTCCATTAGTCTATCAGAAGGGGAGAGGACACAGCCTCCATTAGTCTCTCAGGAGGGGGAGACGACACAACCTCCATTAGTCTATCAGGAGGGTAGAGGACACAGCCTCCATTAGTCTCTCAGGAGGGGGAGAGGACACAGCCTCCATTAGCCTCTCAGGAGGGGAAGAGGACACAGCCTCCATTAGTCTATCAGGAGGGGGGAGGACACAGCCTCCTTTAGTCTATCAGGAGGGGAGAGGACACAGACTCCATTAGTCCAATAGCATGTTAATATAGTAGTAGGAGAATGAGGGTTAGATTATTCATGACTTTAGCACTATAGTGGTAGTAGAGTTAGGGTTAGATTATTCATGAGTGTAACAGCATGTTACTATAGTGGTAGGAGAACTAGGGTTAGATTATTCATAAATGTAATACTATAGTGGTAGTAGAGTGTGTGTGTGTCCCTGGGGTTTGACTGGGACAGCTGCGCCTCCCGGACCTGTTTCCCTATACCCCAGCTGAGTGTCGTTGCCAGGCTCAAGGTGGGAAGGATGGCCTTGGGCTCCGGGGTAATAGCCATGGGGCTATAATGGCGAGACAGTTTTTGTGATCCCCGGCCGATATGAGAGGGAGAAGTTGAACCATGTGAACAACAGTGCCCATCTAGCTTGCCTGGAGTTGAGGCATTTGGTGGTGCGGAGATACTCCAGATTTTTGTGGTAGGTCCATATGATGAACGGGTGTTCCGCCCCTTCCAGCCAGTGCCTCCATTCCTCCAACGCCATCTTCACTGCGAGAAGCTCACGATTTCCCACATTGTAGTTTTTCTCCGTGGCGTTGAGGCGATGGGGAGAAGGCACGTGGATGCAGCTTCGGGTCCAGGGCAGAATGCTGGGGCAGGACCGCCCCCACTCCTACATCAGACGCATCGGCCTCCACCACGAACTGACGGGAAGGGTCAGGATGAACCAAGATAGGAGCAGTGGTGAGGCGGTGATTGAGGTCCCAGAATGCCCGGTCAGCAGCTGGGGACCACGTGAACGGAATCTTGGGAGAGGTGAGTGCTGACAGGGGGGAAGCCAGGATGCTGTAACCCCGGATGAAACGGCGATAGAAGTTGGCGAACCCCAGGAAATGTTGCAGCTAAACCCTGGACGAAGGCTGGGGCCAATCCACCAAAGCTCTCACCTTCCCGGGATCCATGTGGACACTCCCAGCGGAGATTATGTACCCCAGAAAGGGGATGGTGCAGCGATGGAACACTCACTTCTCTGCCTTAACAAACAGCTGGTTCTCAAGGAGGCATTGAAGAACCTGTCTGCTGTGGAGCACATGTTCTTGGAGGGAGCGGGCGAAGACGAGGATGTCATCAATGTAGATGAAGATGAACTGGTTCAATATGACGCGGAGAAAGGCCTCCCGGGTGGCGCAGTGGTTAAGGACGCTGTACTGCAGCGCCCAGAGACTCTGGGTTCGCGCCCAGGCTCTGTCGTAACCGGCCGCGACCGGGAGGTCCGTGGGGCGACGCATAATTGGCCTAGCGTCGTCTGGGTTAGGGAGGGTTTGGCCGGTAGGGAAATCCTTGTCTCACCGCGCACCAGCGACTCCTGTGGCGGGCCGGGCACAGTGCGCGCTAACCAAGGTTACCAGGTGCACAGTGTTTCCTCCGACACATTGGTGCGGCTGGCTTCCGGGTTGGATGGTGCTGTGTTAAGAAGCAGTGCGGCTTGGTTGGATTGTGTATCGGAGGATGCATAACTTTCAACCTTCGTCTCTCCCGAGCC